>NC_090743.1:40379541-40384541 GCF_036898095.1 Palaemon carinicauda
GGCTTATAACATCTTGCTTTTCCAACCAGGGCTGTAGCTTAGCAAGTAATGATGATAATTATAATGCATTGGAAATATCTTGACAGATCTGTTCATTTAAAATACTTGGAAGTCAGCTTTCAACTCAAGCCCCCAACCCCCACCCCAACCCACCCCCTGAATACACCCGTGATAATTATTCCATTTAAGTCCATTGCTAAACAGAGGCAGTTACCTTTTAATACCTCTGGTTACCTTCAAGGAAATCGACCCCGCTGGAAAGTTCCAGTTTTTCTGTAACTGGAAAATCTTTTTCTATACTGGAAAATATTTCAGATCATGCGACACTAATTGATAATTTTAATAATTCATTTTCTCCTTCATGTTTTTGAAATTGACTCTATGTAAAGGAGAAATGAGCAGTAAAAAGGTGACTTTTATTATTATTATTATTATTATTATTATTATTATTATTAATTATTATTGTTATTATTATTATTATTATTATTATTATTATTATTATTATTATTATTAGCGAAGCTACAACCCTAGTTGTCAAAGCAGGATGCTATAAGCCCAAGGGCTCCAACAGGGAAAAATATTACTTCCATGGGAAAACTACTTCTTTTTATTTCATTCTAGATTTGGTCAAGTTATTCATGACATTCAGTTTGGAAAGTCATGGGTAATTTCTTTTGTATCACTATTTTTTTATTCATATGAGGTCAATATTTCAACCACGTACAATTCATATATTCTATTCCTGATCAAATTATGATAACCCTTCATCATAATACGACGGTTCTGTTCGGTAAGTTGATATTTCTTGAACAATTTCCTAGTTTTTCTAGCTTGGAATTATTTGCCTACTCACCATCTCTGGGGTCTTGGAATAGTAGCTATGAAAAATCTACTTTCAGTTAAATCCTTATTAATAATAATGATGATGATAATAATAATAATAATAATAATTGATAATGATGATAATTTTATTAATCTAGTAATAATAGTAATAATTTTGATGATTTTAATGATAATTTCTATAGTTTTAATACTAATAATCTTAATTCTAATACTAATAATTTCATTGATTTTAATAATAATAATAATAATAATAATAATAATAATAATAATAATAATAATAACCAATAAAAAAGTTTCTAATATTTTAATATTTTTCTAATTTCTAATATATTCATTCTTCTCTTTGTGTGCCAAAGCTCAGGGCAAGCGTACATTTTGCAAAGTCATATTCGAGTAAATTCGCAAAAAAAAAAAAAAAAAAAAAAATAGCTTATGCTTACAAACAATTTACCTAATATGATTTGCTTATATTTATCATTTGTGTCATTTAAAGGCAGTGTCATGCTTGAGGGTACAATCGGGCACACTATTCTGTCGTATTTCTCTCCCTCTAGTTTTGTTAAATCTTTTTATAGCTTATATAGGAAATATTTATTTTAATGTAACTGTTCTTAAGATATTTTATTTTTCCTTGTTTCCTTTCCTCACTGGGCTATTTTCCTTGTTGGAGTCCCTGGGTTTATAGCATCTTGCTTTTCCAAATAGGGTTGTAGCTTAGCAAGTAATAATAATAATAATAATAATAATAATAATAATAATAATAATAACAATAATGATAATGATAATAATAATAATAATAATAATAATAATATTGACGGTGTCATTAGATAGAAATGGTTACATTTATATTCCAATGATAGGTTTTGATATGAGTGTACAGGTGTTGAATACAGTTGTTGAAATATTTATTCAGTGCCTAAAGAATTTAGTAGAGTCAACATCTAGTGAATGTATATATATATATATATATATGTGTGTGTGTGTGTGTGTATATATATATATATGTATGTATGTATGTATGTATATATATATATATATATATAAACCTTATACTTATACCAAGAAACTTATGCATTAACATATTTTGTTCACTGAATTCGTGTACCAAGATCTAATTTTAATTGTTTTAATTCTCGTAATCCTAGATATAACATAAGTAAAAGTATCTAGAGTGGAATAGCCATAGTAAAAAAATAGAAATTATTATTATTATTATTATTATTATTATTATTATTATTATTATTATTATTTGTATTAGTATTATTATTTCTCTTGTCAGAAAGTACCCGACAAAGGATGTTTGGATATTGGATATCCAAATTTTGCTTGTCGTAATAGAGGGGATATAGATATTAAATAACAAAATTATCATTAATTTACCGAGGGAAACTTGAACGTTGAAGGGCAAATTCTTCCTTAATTCATCGAAATAAATTTTGATATTCAATAAGAAAAAATTCCTTATTTTGTCGATAGAAATTTGGACTTTGAATGATAACAATTTCGCCTTATTATTTCGGAAGAAATAACAAATGTTTCTTGAATGTATCAAGTGAAATTGAATGGTAAACTTTGAAAAAAAAAAATATTTGGCGTCTTTTTCAATTTCCACACAACACAATATCCTTAAACTCTAAATATCAAATTACCGTCAATATATTGAATCTTAATAGATCTGATCATATTATTGGTCATCTTTTAATTGCCCATGAATTAGTCTTAATTGATTCCACCAAGTAAACCTCAATTTAAACCTGCAATAAAATATATAGTCGAAGTATTACTGGAACAACTAGAGGGGTTTCCAGTAGAGCGCAGACCTCTGCCGCGAATTGGACATTTTCCTTGACCTTTGTCCTTGACCTTCCAAAATTTAATAATTTCCAGCTTTTTACATTACAGTTAATCCCTGCAAGTTTCATTACGATTAGAATTGTGTCCAGGAAGCTGTTCACAAACAAACACATGCATACAAACAAACAAACAAACACACAGGGATGGGGTAAAACATAACCTCCTTCCAACTTTGTTGGCGGAGGTAATTAATACATACAAACAAACAAACAAACAAACAAACACACAGGGATGGGTAAAACATAACCTCCTTCCAACTTTGTTGGCGGAGGTAATTAAGGACTCAAAGACCAACCAATGCATTGAACATTGTGGGAACGTCTTTTCAAAGATTATAATTAACAAGATAAAACTCTTATTTAATCATCTCCCATCTCATGAGAGATACATTAGTGCCGATTGTAATGATACAGTACACTGGTTAATTACACTTCGTAAGGTCACGATCTTCGTAATAAATGTCGTTTTATTATAGATGTCTGTACCTGAAAGCCTTAAAAAAAATGATTTTGCTTTCAAGCAAATTCAAAATGACACTTTCTCTTTCAGCTCATTGTTCATTGCGATGGTGACCTTCTAGGAAATAGTGTTACGTTTTTTTAATAATAGGTCATTTTAAATATAATTATAAATGCTGTGGTAATTACATCGCTTCCTTCTTTTTATTTAAAGCCTTTTGTTATATTTGTTATTGTGAATACTACTATATGTTTTTCCTTTAATTGCGTTTTTATCTAATTTAGATATATCCTGTAAATGTTTTATGGTTGATACTTTGATGGACGAAAAATTTAAACGGGCAAATAAAAACGCAAAAGAATATATTCCCCAATATACGTACTTGATTATCTCTCTCTCTCTCTCTCTCTCTCTCTCTCTCTCTCTCCCTCACAAAAAGTATAATTAACAATATACACATTCTCTCTCTCTCTCTCTCTCTCTCTCTCTCTCTCTCACAAAAAGTATAATTAACTATATACACATCTCTCTCTCTCTCTCTCTCTCTCTCTCTCTCTCACACACAAAAAGTATAATTAACTATATACACATTTCTCTCTCTCTCTCTCTCTCTCTCTCTCTCTCTCTCTTTCACACACACACAAAAAGTATAATTAACTATATACACATTCTCTCTCTCTCTCTCTCTCTCACACACACACAAAAAAGTATAATTAACTATATACACATTCTCTCTCTCTCTCTCTCTCTCTCTCTCTCTCTCTTTCACACAAAGTATAATATTAAACATCTATATACCCCTCTCTCTCTCTCTCTCTCTCTCTCTCTCTCTCTCTCTCTCACACACACAAAGTATGATCTTAATTATTCAACATCTACTCTCTCTCTCTCTCTACCACAAGGTACGGTATTAGCTGCACTGCTGTTTGTTATTATGATCTCAGACATAGACTGTGATGTTGAAAACTCCGTAGTGAGAAGTTTCGCCTATGACACAAGAATAAGTAGAGAAATTATTTGTGATGAAGATAGTAACTCACTACAAAGAGATCTAAACAAAATATATGAATGGGCGGAGATAAATAGGATGGTATTTAATTCCGATAAATTCGAATCAATAAATTATGGAAACAGATAAGGAATGGTATATGCATACAAGGGACCTAATAATGAGACAATCACAAACAAGGAAGCAATTAAAGACTTTGGTGTAATGTTAAATAGGAATATGTTATGCAACGACCAAATAGCAACACTGTTGGCTAAATGTAAAGCAAAAATGGGAATGTTATTCAGACACTTTAAAACAAGAAAAGCTGAACACATGATTATGCTTTACAAAACTTATGTAGGTAGTACACTCGAGTACTGCAATGTGATGTGGTACCCACACTACCAAAAGGATATTTCGCAAATAGAGAGTGTACAAAAGTCCTATACTGCTAGAATAGAAGAATTTAAGGACCTTGACTACTGGGAAAGACTGCAATTTTTAAAACTATACAGTCTAGAAAAGAGAAGAGAACGCTACATGATAATACAAGCATGGAAGCAAATAGGAGGAATTACTGAAAACAACATGGAGCTAAATATATCAGGAAGAGCATGCCGAGGTAGATTAATAGTGCCAAAAAATATACCAGGAAAACTAAGGAAGGCGCACAGGACATTAATCCACTACGCACCAGCATCGATAATGCAGCGACTATTTAATGCGCTGCCAGCTCATCTAAGAAACATACCAGGAGTGAGCGTAGATGTGTTTAAGAATAAGCTCGATAAATACCTGAGATGCATCCCAGACCATCCAAGACTGGAAGATGCAAAATACACCTGAAGATGCA
>NC_090743.1:40392041-40394541 GCF_036898095.1 Palaemon carinicauda
CACAAGCAAACGTGATTTTAATTAATGTAAATATCACCCACGAAATGCATTTAATACCGAATTCTATCTTGGGAAATACATATCCACTTGGAATTCATTTTATGGTAACAGCTTCTGGCCGGGTGGTGATTCGAACCACCACCTGTACGGCTAGAAACTATGCTTGGCAGGGACCCTACCGACTCAGCTATCAAGAGTCGGTAGGGTCCCTGCCAAGCATAGTTTCTAGCCGTACAGGTGGTGGTTCGAATCACCACCCGGCCAGAAGCTGTTACCATAAAATGAATTCCAAGTGGATATGTATTTCCCAAGATAGAATTCGGTATTAAATGTATTTCGTGGGTGATATTTACATATATATATATATATCTATATATATAATTTATGTATATATATATATATATATATGCAGTGTACAGTATGTATGTATGTATGTATGTAATTTTTATATATATGTATATGTATATTTGTATGTATATATAAATATATATATATATATATATATATATATAATTTATATATATAGATATATATATATATAATTATATATATATATATATATATGCAGTGTACAGTATGTATATATATATATATATATATTTATATATATGTGTGTGTGCGTGTGTGTGTGCGTGTATTATATATATATATATATATATATTTATATATATATATATATATATATGTATATATATACATATATATATATATATATATGTATATATATATATATATATATATATATATATATATATATATATCGAAAGAGATGGAGTATATATTCTCTATAAATATAAAAAGAGAAAAAGTCTCCTTTTATCATTTTAATTATAAGCCAACATGCGAATAACATTACGTTGCCATAATAGTCAAAATCCACGTCACCTTTGAAGGGAGAAAGAAAAAAAGAAATAAAAAACGACACATTTAAGCTATGTCATTAGGGAGTTAATTCCTTTCTTTTTCATTCAAACTTTTTGTTATTTGATATTTTTTTCATTTATTGATATCACCTTTGCTTCATTTTTTTTTTATCCGTGATACAAAAGAAATCTCACTTATACATCTTTTGCTACCGATATATTCTATTAATTTCTTATTTTTTATATACAATTTGAAAGCACATCTCAAAAAGGTGCTCCCTTTTTTTTTCTTTCTTTTTTTTTGAAAATTTTCGGTTTTTATATACATTTCGGGAGGACCTTTTAGGGCAATTGATCCTTTTTTTGATAATCTTTATATATTGTGAATGATACCTTAATATTAGGAAAGTTAAAAATATGGCAATAATTATGGAGCACTCCAAAATTAAACCATTGTTCTCTAGTCTTGGGTAGTGTCAAGGTCTCTGTACCATGGTTTCCCACAGTCTTGGGTTAGAGTTCTCTTTCTTGAGGGTACACTCGGGCATACTATTCTATCTCATTTGTCTTTTTTTTTTTAAGTTTTTATAGTTTATTTATGAAAGCTTTATTTTAATGTTGTTAGTATTCTAAAAATATTTTTTTAATTGTTAATTAGTTTCTCTTGTAGTTTATTCCCTTATTTCCTTTCTTCACTGGGCTATTTTCTCTGATGGAGCCCTTGGGCTTATAGTATCTTGCTTTTCCAATAAGGGTTATAGCTTAGCAAGTAATAATATTTTTTTTTTTTTTTTTGTACTCTAGTGTTTTCATACATTTCTTAGAAACTTGTTAGAAGTAAAATAATGTTTATAGAGAACAAACGAAGTTGAAATGCTCCACACAGGTTTTTCATGTAAGTGAACTCGTGAATTTCACGAAACCACACTTGACCCAATTCTGTTGCTGTTCTTCGTCCTCAATCATCTTTGTATTGTTTCTTTCATACATTCTATAAACTATATTGCTGTGCCCCGTTCTATGCGCGCTTTGAATAGACTAGAAAAGAAACATAGGAAATATGGACAAAAATGGGACGTACTTCAACAAGGTCAAACAACATCTGTCACTTTGCCCGCGAAATCTCAAGTACGAGCACAAGTGGGTGTTCGGGTGGCTCCGTTCCTTGCGTCACTTGCCACTTGTCTTTATTTAAACAGGTGATAAGTCTTTGCAGTTTTTTAACCTATTTCTTCAGCATTCAAATCGTTTCGTTATTTGCTAAATACTTCGTGCGAGCAAGACAAACATTCAACTTTATTCAAAAGTGTAGAAGCATAAAAAAAAAAAAGTATGACCGAACGAGCCCGTAAAATTACGGGAAATGGCTCTTACTATTTACTTGCGCTGTTTCCCAACTTCTTTCGCGCATCATGACGATTTCTAAGCGGGAAAAAAAAGGCAAATGAGTCAATAATTATAACCTGAAAGTCACCTAAATTCGCTTTCACTCTTTGGATTTTTTACCGAGTCACCCAGACCGGAGATGGAGACCTTTCTAGACCACGTCGAAGGATCTTTATAGTCCTTGCGTGCCTTGCATACCGGAAATCAAGACCTTTTTTTTTTTTTCTCCAGCAAGGCTTCGTGGATGTAAA
>NC_090743.1:40402041-40419541 GCF_036898095.1 Palaemon carinicauda
TAGTCAGAAAGTTATGGAAAATATTTCTTCAATAGTCAGAAGGTTATGGAGAATATGGCTCCAATAGTCAGAAAGTTATGGAAAATATTTCTTCAATAGTCAGAAGGTTATGGAGAATATGGCTCCAATAGTCAGAAAGTTATAAAGAATATGACTCCAATTGTCAGAAGGTTATGGAGAATATGGCTCCAATAGTCAGAAAGTTATGGAAAATATTTCTTCAATAGTCAGAAGGTTATGGAGAATATGGCTCCAATAGTCAGAAAGTTATAAAGAATATGACTCCAATTGTCAGAAGGTTATGGAGAATATGGCTCCAATAGTCAGAAAGTTATGGAAAATATTTCTCCAATAGTCAGAAGGTTATGGAGAATATGGCTCCAATAGTCAGAAAGTTATAAAGAATATGACTCCAATAGTCAGAAGGTTATGGAGAATATGGCTCCAATAGTCAGAAAGTTATGGAAAATATTTCTTCAATAGTCAGAAGGTTATAGAGAATATGGCTCCAATAGTCAGAAAGTTATAAAGAATATGACTCCAATTGTCAGAAGGTTATGGAGAATATGGCTCCAATAGTCAGAAAGTTATGGAAAATATTTCTTCAATAGTCAGAAGGTTATAGAGAATATGGCTCCAATAGTCAGAAAGTTATAAAGAATATGACTCCAATAGTCAGAAGGTTATGGAGAATATGGCTCCAATAGTCAGAAAGTTATAAAGAATATGACTCCAATAGTCAGAAGGTTATGGAGAATATGGCTCCAATAGTCAGAAAGTTATAAAGAATATGACTCCAATTGTCAGAAGGTTATAGAGAATATGGCTCCAATAGTCAGAAAGTTATAAAGAATATGACTCCAATAGTCAGAAGGTTATGGAGAATATGGCTCCAATAGTCAGAAAGTTATAAAGAATATGACTCCAATAGTCAGAAGGTTATGGAGAATATGGCTCCAATAGTCAGAAAGTTATAAAGAATATGACTCCAATAGTCAGAAGGTTATAGACAATATGGCTCCAATAGTCAAAAAGTTATAAAGAATATGGCTCCAATAGTCAGAAAGTTATAAAGAATATGACTCCAATAGTCAGAGGGTTATAGACAATATGGCTCCAATAGTCAGAAAGTTATAGAAAATATGGCTCTAATATTTGGAAAGTTATAGGGAATATTTCTCGAATAGTCCGAAAGTTATAGAAGATATTTCTCCAATAGTCAGAAAGTTATAGAGAGTATGGCTCCAATAGTCAGAAAATTATAGAGAATATTTCTCCAATAGTCAGAAAGTTATAGATAATATGGCTCCAATAGTCAGAAAGTTATAGAGAATATGGCTCCTATAGTCAGAAAGTTGTTGAGAATATAGTTCTAATATTTGGAATGTTATAGGGAATATTTCTCCAATAGTCAGAAAGTTATAGAGAATACGGGTTTATATCGTTAAAGAAAATACTCCAATTTTCTACATTTTTTACATTGTTCTCCTTTTTATGCCTTCGGTTTATTTTTTCGTCTTTAATTTCATTTTAATTTACTGATGTATTTTTCTATCTGTCACTCCGTATTTTAATCCATCATCATGATCTTCTACTTCTACGCCTATTGATACAAAGGGCCTCGGTTAGATTTCGCCAGTCGTCTCTATCTTGAACTTCTAATTCAATACTTCTCCATTCGTCATCTCATACTTCGGGCTTCATAGTCCTCAGCCATGTAGGCCTGCGGTTTCCAACTCTTCTAGTGGCTTGTGGAGCTCAGTTAAAAGTTTGGTGAACTAATCTCTCTTATTTTCATCCACATACGTTAATTTTCTTTTAATAGTTGATAACATTTCCTTATTACCTCCGTCAAAGGAGGTTATATTTTCACTTGCTTTTAAATATTTACATATTATTATTACTACCACTAGCTAAGCTACAACCCCAGTTGAAAAAGCAAGATGCTATAAGCCCAAAGGCTCCAACAGAGAAAAATATCGGTTTGTTTGTCTGTTAGCAGGATTACGTCAAAACTTCTAATCTGATTTTCACCAAATTTTAACAAGTGACATGCATTATGCACCGGAAGAACCTGTTAAATTTTGGATATGATCCAGATGAAGATCGTGATTCTGGTTATTATTATTATTATTATTATTATTATTATTATTATTATTATTATTATTATAATACATTAGATGCATTCATGGTCAACATGTGAAAGTGGGAGAGCTTGGCCCGTAGACTTGAGTAAACTGTCGATTGGCGAAGGTCTGAAATATCTTATTTCTCTTTTTACCTGTTTGTGTAGTAATTTCTTAAGCAATGCCATGATGTTTCAAAATTGTATTATTTTTTTTATTAATTTTCTAATTTATTTATTGTTGATATGAGAACTTGAAAACTCATGTTCTGTCTCTTACTTCTGGAGATGACATCCTCTAAGTGACTGTTCGTTTAACATCATTATCTTTGACAATATCCTTAATTTGATAATATTCGGGTGTCATTGTGACCCACAACCGCTTTCACAATTTTTTTTAACTGTTATAAGTAATAGAAAAGCATGAGTAACCCCCCCCCCTCTTTTTTTTTTTCTTATCTGTGATAGGCAGTGACACGATTGTAAAAAACGGTTTTCATTACCTCCGTCAACGAAATTAAGAAGTATGTTTTGTTTTACCACATGTTTATGTGTTTGTTTGTGCGCGTGTGTGTTTGTTTGTGAACAACTTCCTGACCATAATTTTAATCGTAGAGCAATGAAACTTGCAGCGATTAACTGTTATGTAAAAAGCTGGAAATGATTAAATTTTGGAAGGTCAAGGTCACGGTCAAGCAAAATGTCCAATATACGTAATCATCCATAAGTTTGGACATCATTATCACAGAGACTTCAAACTTGGTTCATATTTGATTATATGAAAATCCACGCCAAATAATACATATTAAGGTCAAAGGTCAAGGTCAAGCTAAAGGTCAAGAAATAAGTTCCCACGGTGGAGATCTGCTCTCTACTATGTGCCCCTCTAGGTTTTTAAGTAATACGCCTCCATCATTGTTATTATTACTGAACAAGAGCAAAGGTCACCTATTGCCGTAAATAAGTTTCCATGTCCTTCGTTGTGTTGTGGCCTCAGAGGATATTTGTTACGTCCGGCTGCATCCTTTTGGGCGTTGGCTTTTTAATCTCTGAAAGAGGAGATGGTAGGATGTGTGTCCCTGATGAAGAGAAACATTGAAATAGAATTGTTTTTTACATTTCAGACACATATATTGTATTCCTTGGTTGTCCTTCGAGTTCCCACTGAATAGCTTTTTAAAATGTTTTTATTAATATATATACATATATATTCATATATGAATATATATATATATATATACATATATGTGTGTGTGTATATATATATATATATATATATATATATATGTATATATGTATATATATATATATATATACATACATACATATATACGTGTATATATATATATATATATATATATATATATATATGAATACATACATACATATATTTATATATATATGAATATATATATATATATATATATATATATATATATATTCATATATATATACATATATATATATATATATATATATATATATATATACAGTATATATATATATATATATATATATATATATATATATATATTCATTGTATATTCATATATATATATATATATATATATATATATATATATATATAAAATTTTAGGGGTTACGTGACTTATTCGAAAAATTCCTTGCACGCTCTAACTAACTAATATTTAGTTCATGTGGAGTTCGTCAAGGTCACTATTTTATGTTTAATTTATTGTATTTGTTCAGCTTTATCCTTTTCCTAACTAAAATCCACCCAAGCATGTTCAAGGTCCCATCATAGAGTTGAAACTGAGCGAGAAAGTGAGACTGGTTAGCAACAATATATATTTCAGAATATCCCAAGACAAGACGGGAAAATATATTCTGAAGATGTAAGCAAAATAAAGAAAATTTGGGGGATGTATTTGGATCAAATTAAGTTGATATAATTTTAAAGAGATATGATTGGTGCCATAAAAGATGACGCCATTAAGAGTTATTTTAAATTTTATCGTTGGATAAAACTGGAATGTGATTTGTCATGTATTGGGTAGATATTAATTTCCCGGAATTGTGTTTCTTCTAAAGATAATATATTGATATTTAAAACGCTCATACGTTTACATTTTAATTGCTGAATGAACATTAATCAAAGAACATAGGTAAAATCACTTATTACTTTAACACAAATCTGGAAGTCTTAATTTTTTTTTATTATTATTATTATTAAAAACAGGAAAGGAAATAATATTTTAAAAGTCTCTGCGAGCTTTGGATGATATCTACACTGTTAAAAATTTGCTGCAATAAACGGTAGAAATCATAGAATAAATGTTGCCAGGCATTTAGTTTTAAAAAACGGATATATTGACGTAAAGAAGTGATATTACGGTCACCAACCCGTAAAAGATAATAACAAAGTAGGGTAAAAACTACGGTCGACTGTATTTCACTGAAATACAGCTGAGAACAGTACATTTTTTACGGAAAATTTACGATTGAAATTATATATATATATATATATATATATATATATATATATATATATATATATATATATATATATTTTAAGTGCATCTTTTAATTTTTTCTTTCACTTGAACACCGAACTATAAAAAGAACTACGTATCAAAGAGATTATTAGATTCTTCTTTTTACCAAACCTTTGCTCTCAGTGTTCCTCCGCATTTTTTTTTTAAATAAAACCTTTATTCTTCAGCCTTCCTCCGTGTTTGTTTATTTCTCCTTTTTTTTTTTTTATAAAAATAAAACCGTTTTTTCTTCAGCCTTCCTCCGTATTTGTTTTTTTTTATATATGTATATAAATAAAACTTTTTTTCTTCAGCCTTCCTCAGCATTTTTTTTTTAATAAAAACCTTTTTTTCGTTAGTCTTCCTTTGCATTTATATATATATATATATATATATATATATATATATATATATATATATATATATATATATATATATATATATATATATATATATATATATATAACAATAAAACATGTTTTTCAGCCTTCCACATTTTTTTTTTTTTTATAAAAATAAAACCCTTTTTCACCCTCCTTCCGCCTCTTTTTTTTAAGTGAAAAAAAAATTCTTCATTCTTCCTCCGCATTTTTTTTTCGTTATATAAAAATACTTGGGAAAAAAAAAGACTAAGAATTTCCTGATATTTCATAGCGCATTACTGACTTGACAGTCAGGGAAGCATTTATCCACCGAGCTCATGAACCTAGTTTCACTTTACTTATAAGTTCATGATACGTAATTTATGAAATTTAAGTAATTTCAGAAAAATTAATCATATTTCAATGTCATTGATAATGATGTGAACTTTGATAGGAATTTTCATTGTAATTTTTTTTTTTTTTTCAGTAATCAAACTGCTTTTGTTCTATATATTATTTTTACATTTTCCTAAGGCCCTTTTCTTACCTGATTATTATTATTATTATTATTATTATTATTATTATTGTTATTATTAGCTAAGCGGCATCTCTAGTTGTAAGAACTGGATGCTTTAAGCCCAAGGCCTCCAACAGGGAAAATAGTGCTGATTATTATTATTATTATTATTATTATTATTATTATTATTATTATTATTATATTGTTATTGTTGTTGTTGTTGTTGTTGTTGTTGTTGTTACTCATAAAGCTACAACCCTAGTTGGTAAAAAAGGATGCTATAAGCCCAAGGGCTCCAACAGAGAAAACAGCCCAGTGAGGATGGGAAATAAGGAACCAAATAAAATTGTGTACCCTCAAGCAAGAGAACTCTAACCCAAGACAGTCCATGTTACAGAGACTTTTGCAATACTGTACTCATTTTTCCAAGCTAATTATATTTCGACAATCATTTCATCTTTATTCTTTTAACGTAATTCTCTTTCGGCAATAATTTTACCCCAGTATTTCAAGATAATTGTTTTTCGGCAATCACTTGTTCCCGATTTTTTTTTTCAAGATAATTCTTTTTCGGCAATCACTTTTTCCCGATTTTTTCAAGATAATTTTTTTTCGACAATTACTTTATCTTGATTTTTTCAAGGTAATTCTTTTTCGGCAATCACTTGTTCCCGATTTTTTCAAGATAATTCTTTTTCGGCAATCACTTCTTCCCGATTTTTTTCAAGATAATTCTTTATCGGCAATCACTTGTTCCCGATTTTTTCAAGATAATTCTTTTTCGGCAATCACTTTATCCCGATTTTTTTCAAGACAATTCTATTTTGGCAATTAATTTATCCCGATTTTTTAAAGATGATTTTTTTTTCGGCAATTACTGTATCTCGATTTTTTTCAAGGTAATTCTTTTTCAGCGATTATTTTATTCCGATTTTTTCAAAGTAATTCTTTTTCGGCAATCACTTTATCCCGATTTTTCAGGGTAATTCTTTTTACGGCGATTACTTTATCCTCCTTTTATCAAGGTAATTTTTTCGGAAATAATTTTTATCCATATTTTTTCCATGTAATTTTTTTCAGCAATCATTTTATCCTTATTTCTGTAACGGATTTTTTTTTTTTGGCAATAATTTTATTCATATTTTTCTAACGTAATTCTTTTCTGGCAATTACTTTAGCTCCCCCCCCCCTCTTTTCCCAAGGTAATTTATCCCAATGCCATTTATAAATCATTCTATAAGATAGAAATTAAACCTAATTTGCTCCTAAATCTACTCATTCAAAACCTAACTTCTAAAATAAAATTGATATATCTTACAATATGATTTGATAAAAAAAATCCTAATGCGATTTAAATTATGCCTTTTAAAATAAATATTTCGCCTCTGCTATAATTTCTTAATGGACAAATTTTTTTCTATAAAATTGTCATCTTGCTCAGTAAATTCTAAAGTTGAATCATTCGTCAAGAACAACTCAAATATTTATCTTAGTCCCAATTTACTGTTGTTAAAGTTTTTTAAGATATTTTATTCTAATTTTTCATTACTTATATCGTTTCTTTATTTCCCTATTTCCTTTCCTCACTGAACCATTTTTCCCTGTTGGAGCCCTTGGGCTTATACCATCTTGTTTTTCCAAACAGGGTTGTAACTTAGCTAGTAATAGTAGTAATAATAATAATAATAATAATAATATTAATAATAATAATAATGATAATAATAATTAATGATAATAATAATAATAATAATAATAATAATAATAATAATAATAATAATGATAATAATAATAATAATTATGATGATGATTAATAATAATAATAATAATAATAATAATAATAATAATAATAATAATTATGATGATGATGATTAATAATAATAATAATAATAATAATAATAATAATAATAATAATAATAATGGATCCTGCACACATTGGCAAAATGTGTTGGCAACACTTTTACTCCCCGAAGAGGAAGTCAACGTCATGAGACATTGAATCCTAATCTAGCACATCGTAATTCAGTAGAAATTATTATCTGGCGTCACTGATTGTCAGTGATTTATTTTACTTCTATCTAAATCGTCGACTTATTTATGTGAGGAATGTCAGTTTCTGACCGAAGCCAAGAAACTGGCCACACCTAAGTTGCGAGGTTGGTCCTCTTAGTGCGTGTGAGCAAGGAGGCCGTTGCTTCAAGATATTGAGGATAATAATTTTAGTTATGTTTATATATTCTTATAATTTTGATCATAATAATGATTCTATTAATTTCAATAATAAAGATTTAAAGGACGAAAGTTGATGATATACAGTTTTATAATTTTGATAATAATTTCAATATAAAAAATTTAAATAACGAAAGTTATTATACAGCTTTATCATTTTAATAATTTTTATAATAATAGTAATTTTATTGATTTCAATAATAAAGATTTAAAGGACGAAAGTTGATAACATATAATTTTATAATTTCAATAATTTTCATAATAATTCTATTAATTTCATTAATAAGAATTTAAATGACGTTGATAATATATAATTTTATAATTTTAATAATTGTGATAATATTTCTCTTAATTTCATTAATAAAAATTTAAAGGACAAAAGTTGATAATATACAATTTTGTAATTTTGATATTTTTCTTAATAGTTCTAATAATTTCAATATAAAAAATTTAAATAACGAAAGTTGATAATACAGTTTCATCATTTTGATAATTTTGATAATAATATTTTTCTTAATTTCATTAATAAGAATTTAAAGGATGAAAGTTGATAATATATGATTTTATAATTTTAATAATTGAGATGATAATTCCATTAATTTCAATAATAAAGATTTAAAGTACGAAAGTTGATAATATACAGTTATATAACTTTAATTATTTTGATGATAATAATATTTCTATTAATTTAAATGATATAAATATATAGTACGAAATTATTATTATTATTATTATTATTATTATTATTATTATTATTATTATTATTATTATTACTTGCTAAGCTACAACCCTAGTTTGAAAAGCAGAATGCTATAAGTTTAGCGGCTCCAACACGTAAAATAGTCCTATGGAGAAAGGAAATAAGGAGAAATGAAATATTTTCAGAACAGTAACAACATTAAAATAAATCTTTCCTATATAAACTATAAAAAAATTTACCAAAACAAGAGGAAGAAAAATTAGATAGAATAGTGTGCCTGAGTGTACCCTCAAGCAAGAAAACTCTAACCCAAGATAGAGATGATATACAATTTTATCATTTTTATAATAATAATAATAATAATAATAATAATAATAATAATAATAATAATAATAATAATAATGATTTTAATCATTTTAATATAAAAAGTTGAAAGGATGAAAGTTAATAATATACAATTTTATAATCTTGATAATAATAATAATAATAATAATAATAATAATAATAATAATATTTATTATTATTATTATAATAATTATTATTATTATTATTATTATTATTATTATTATTATTATTATTGATGATAAAAATTTAAAGGACGGAAGGTAATGATATACAATTTTATAATTTTAATAATTTTGATAATAATAATAATAATTCTATTAATTTCAATGAAAAAAACTTGAAGGACCAAAGTTGATGATATATTATACAATTTTATAATTTTTTTTTTCAATTTTGATATTGATATTTCTATTAATTTCAATAATAAAAATTTAAAGGACGAAAGTTGATAATATACAATTTTACAATTTTGATAATAATATTGTTAATTTCGATAATAAAAAAGGAAAGCGAGAAACAGGATAATATACGATTAGAATCATTGAAAGTTTATTAATGCGATTAGATAAAAATAATTTCAAAAAAAGTCAAAGTGAAAAATCATATTAGTAATATCGGTGGAACTCCAAAAGTTCAAACTTGTAGCGAATGTTTTTATGTTGAATAGGCTGACATAAGTCTCTTTTTATAGTTTAAATATGAAAGAACTATTTTAATGTCCTTACTGGTCTTAAAGTGTTTTACTTTAATTGTTCATTACTTCTCTTGTAGTTAATTTATTTCCTAATTTCCTTTCCTCACTGGATTATTTTCCCTGTAGGAGGCCTTGGGATTATACAGTAACATCCTGCTTTTCCCACTAGGGTTATATCTTAGCTAATGATAATGATAATAATAATAATAATAATGATAATAATAATAATAATAATGATATGAATAATAATAATAATAATAATAATGATAATAATAATAATAATAATAATAATATCAGAAAAAAATTCTTTAGAAATATATTTTAGTAGACTAAAGACAAATTTAGTGATCCACTCAAAATAGCAGTTCTAACATTTTAAAAGTTAATTCTCAGTCAATAAATTTGACAACAGTCTTTTACATTTTATTTCTTTGCATTATTATTTTTATTATTATTATTATTATTATTATTATTATTGTTGTTGTTGTTGTTGTCATTATTATTATTATTATTATTATTATTATTATTATTATTATTATTATTATCATTATTATTATTATGATGATGATGATGATGATTATTATAATTATTATTAGTATTATTGTTGTTGTTGTTGTTGTTGTTGTTGTTGTTATGATTATTATTATTATTATTATTATTATTATTATTATTATTATTATTATTACTACTACTACTACTAACGCTAGTCTACCAATAGGCAAAACCACATGACAGCTAGTTGGACCTGGCATGGAAAATGAAAGTTGAGAACAGCAAAAGTAACATTAACGAGAAGACAACAAAATAGTGAGAGTGATTTGCTTGAATGGTGATCGTGAACAGTCAATTTGTCAAATGAAGTGTGGACTTGTCAGATAGATTACTCGAGTGTATGTGTGTGTGCATGTGTATGTATGTGTGATGTACACGCATGCATTTTCAAAGATATAGCATCCTCCTTTTCCAACAAGGATTGTAGCGTAGATAATAATAACAACAACAACTACTACTACTACTACTACTACTACTACTACTACTACTACTACTACTACTACTAATAATAATAATAATAATAATAATAATAATAATCGACATAAATAAAAAATTACATTACCGGACATTGCATAGATATAAAACAATCAGATGATTGGTGAGAAAAAATTTGATTTCATACAATGTCACTGGCAGTATTATCTGGTGGTTATATTTCCTGAATTATATAGATATTTTCAAATACACTTTCCCCTTTGTCTATGTTGACAAGCCTTAATCCGAATTGAAAACAAACGAAGGAATCATTGATATTTTCATTTCTACTGCTCCCTTATTTATAAACTGATACGCATGGATATATTATCTCTCCTTTATTTAACATTTGATTCACAGTTAGAAATTATTAGAAGGCAGTCTATTGAAAACGCCACTACCTTATTAACAAGCGATGGATAGTTTAGGAGAATCTGTAGGGCTACCTGCTGAGTCATCAGCAACCATTGCCTGGCCCTCCCTGGTCTTAGCTTTAGACACCGTAGGGGATAGTGCTAACAGTGCTCCTCACCCTTTACTCTATAGACCGTACTGTATAGTCTTTGGCAGCATCCCTTTTAACGGCACCTAGTTGCAACTACTTTTTAGCCCTCTGCTTCACGTGTAACCCCGCATCCTATCTTCCAATATACTGTTCAACTCCTTATAAGTTTTACGTCACTTCGGTGTTGAATGGTATCCTCGGCTGATAAACAGACAGACAGATAGACAAATCGAACAAAAACCTTAACGTTTTTTGAGTAACTTATAATTATCGTGTATAAACGAGTAAGTCACGTTGCAGTTTGCAACAATTTCTGTGACTGTTGATATTTATCAGTTTTATCCGTTTTTTTTTATTTTATTCCTATAACCGTCTTTGTTTCAAGGGGCGATTCTGTCGCTGCCTTTGGTGTTAGACCCCAATCTTTTTCTTTTCCTTTTTCTTCAATTTATTTCGGATCTTTAGATCTGAGCTGTACAAAAAGGTATTAAGCCATAGAATATACAAAATCTCACTACAAAAAGTTTTGGGAATTTTCAAAAAGTTTCAAGAATTTTTCTAAGTCCTAAGAATTCTTCTAAAAATTTCAAGACTTTTTCTAGAAGTTTTAAGATTTTTTTTTAAGTTTTAAGAATTTTTCTAAAAGTTTTAAGTATTTTTCTAAAAGTTTTAAGACATTTAAAAAAGTTTTAAGAATCTTTTTAAAAGTTTTAAGAATCTTTCTAAAAGTTTTAATAATTTTTTAAAAAGTTCTGTGAATTTTCCAAAAAGTTTTGAGAAATTTCAAAAATTTTAAAAATGTTCAAAATTTTTTTAGAACTTTCAAGTTTTAAGAATTTTTTTAAAAGTTTAATGATTTTTTCTTAAATTTTCAAGAATTTTTCAATCTTCTGATAATAAACAATAAATATTTATGCTTTTTGCCTTTGTTTTACCAAAATTACCCCAAATTCCATAAAATCCACTAGTAACCGAAAAGTCTTACTTCTCTTAAAAGTCTTCTTGTTCTAGAAAGTCGTTTCTCTAAAACGCCCTAGTTCTCTAAAATTCCATTTTTTTCATAAAAGTCTTATTTTTTAAAAGGCTTATTTCTCTAAAGTCTTATTTCCCTAAAAGTCCTATTTCTCTAAGATATCTATCTATTTACTAATGCACTTCCCTCAATTTTGGGGGAAACGGACATGAAAAAAGGAACTAAATATATTTCTCTCAGAAGTCTTATTTCCCTAAAAGTCCTATTTTTTTCTTAAAAGAAATCTTATTTATCTAAAATGTCTTATTTCCTTGAAAAGTCTTCTTCCTCTAAAAAGTCTTTATTTCCCTAAAAAAAGTCTTATTTCTCTCTCTCTTAAAAAAAGTAACATTTCCCTACAAGTCATATTTCTCTGAAAAAGTCTTATTTCACTAACAGTCTTATTTCTCTAATAAGTCTTATTTCATTAAAAGTTCTATTTCTCTGAAAAGCTTTTCCCTAAAAAAATTTATTTGCCTAAAAGTCCTATTTGCCTAAAAGTCCTATTTCCCTAAATAGTCTTATCTCGTTAAAAGTCCTATTTCTCTGAAAAAGTCTTATGTCCCCAAAAAGTCTTATTTCCGTAAAAAGTTTTATTTCCCTAAATATTCTTATTTCTTTACTCAACAAACAGAAAATGACCTTAATACTGAAACGCGCAACCCATCAGAAGCAGACTTTTATTTTTTAAGTTTCGTAAAGCACTGTTGATGGAAATCCTTGAACAGTTTGCAGAGTAATTTCTGCAAGCTGGACTTGAGCCACTTTACTGGACTTGAGTAACTTTATAACTTCCGGTAGAGAAGGTATAGCATCGAAAGTGTCTGATTTCTGGTCAGTATTAGGTTTAAGTAGATTTCTGATTTTTTTTCTTTCTTTATTATTTTCCAAGGACGTGATACATTTTACCTGAGGATATTAGTCTATTTGCTACTGTCTTTCCTATGTTTTTCTCTTCAGCAAATTGGTATCATACTTAACTGAATAATAATAATAATAATAATAATAATAATAATAATAATAATAATAACAATTAGTTCTAGCAGCACAGGCAAAATACATAAAATTAGAGATTTTATTTAGCTATGTAAATTAAATAGAAAAGGAAAATATGTTCAAAGTTCATCACGGTGTTGAATTAGTGTTTTACACACACACACACACACACACACACACACATATATATATATATATATATATATATATATATATATATATATATATATATATATATATATATATATATGTATATGTATATATATATATATATATATATATATATATATATATATATATATGCATATATATATATATATATATATATATAATTTATATATATATATATATATGTGTGTGTGTGTGTGAGTGGTTGTGTGTGTTGATATATATAATTGTAAAGATGTGTGTTTATGTGCTTCGAGGCTTTACAAGCCACAGTTTCAGACTTCTCTCAAAGCACTTTTGCATTCGTACTTTTCCTATCCTGGCCCCACACATGCTCACCACATAACCTTTACCTGCCGCCAATACAAGAAAGAGCCCGTGTCTTGCATAAGGCAAGGCGTTCTTAAAAGAACGAACGAACAAGCCACAGAGTTTTCCCCTGTCACACTTAGTCTCACCCAAACTGACACATCATTTTTAGCTTCCATGTGTGTTTAGAATCTCCAGCTACCTCAGACATATAATTATCCTTTGTCCCTTTTGTTACTTCGCATCCTGCCTTACATCTCTCTCTCTCTCTCTCTCTCTCTCTCTCTCTCTCTCTCTCTCTCTCTCTCTCTCTCTCTCTCTCTCTCTCTCTCGTGTGTGCACACGTACATAAATGTATGTATGTCTATATGTACAAATTGGTAAATAATATCCTAGTGGTGTCTAAATATAAAAAATAGCATCTCGTCAGCCAAACTGAGCTCCAGATAATTTTCAGGATAACTCTAAAACTGCATTTACGTTTTTCCATTGGATATCTGATAAAATAAACATACACACACACACATCTAAGGACGATCCTGATATATTCACACATTTGCGTGTGCTCCTAAAAGGAATTAGAATAAGATATATGTGTTAATTCGCCTGGCGCCGATTTTTCAGTACAGTACAGTCCCCCATGTTACTTCTGTTAAGAAAATGGATTTCCTTGTTTATGTTCGAGTATGCAAGAAAATCTGTGCTATAATGTTAAATCATATTTACTGTTAGTTCAGTCAAGATTAATAAATAACTTGATTTTAAGTTCATTGTAAATTTCGATAAACATTAATTAAAAATTTCATTGGCTCCTTAAACACAATATTTGTGAATTTTTCTCCAAGCGCGAGAGGACATAGCCATGATTTTAAGGATGCCGTAGACTGAAGATAAACTTACAAAGAAATGCTATCTGTTTAGTCATATATATTATGTTTGAAATAGTTATCTATCTGTGTAAATTAGTGCATTTCAATGTCACTAGATATACGCCACTATAGCCAAGTCAAATGTCTTTTAAGCACAACGTGTGGTATATTTTTATCATGATTCTGTTCGTCTATTGTGAAACATTTTTAATTAATGCTTTCATAAAAATATGAATTATATTTGATTTATTCTTTGCGAGTATTTATTATCATTCAACTCACAATTAAGTGTATTTTTTATCCCAGTCATTTCCCGAATTTCGCAAGGGACTATCTGAGGAAATCAAGCACAGCTGAGATCAGGGTTGCCACAATGGACTACAAGTAGCCAGCTGAGCTACTTTTCAGTCAAGATCTCGCCACTAAAGACTTATGTGCTACTTTTAAAATGTGTATGACAAAATTAAGCTAACAATCAGAGGAGAATGTTACCTGTTATTATATTGATTTGTGGAATTAATGACGACCCGTGTTGAGCGAACATGTAAATGATTATAACAGACAAAACGTGTGATCAGTCCTACATGCTGAAATTATTCATTTATTCCATTGTTTGCTGCTAGGCTTTTGCCTGTTTCTTAAGTTTGTGATGCCCTTCTTACAATTTCCAATATGGTACAGAAATTCCCATATTAGTTATCAAATTATGACGATTTTTATTGACTTCATTTCTGTCATTGGCTCTGTGTCTTAACCCTTTGTTTACAAACTCAGATATAAGAAGTTAGTTTGATATTTAAACGTATTGATTTTTAAATAAATAATAGATCCCGAAGAGTAGTATTGATGGTCACAATTAAGGAATTCACTCTCTGGTGTTCCTCAGGGCAATGTTCCTAGCCCAATACTTTTCATATCACACACGCATAATATGTAGTTTGGTCATTAAATGAGTTTTTTTGCAAATAATGCTCTATGCTTCGATCTCATCTCCTGACTTGTGTTTACTAAATCTCTTGACATATCTGGCTAAAATTAGTGCAAGGTGCTAATTATTATTATTATTATTATTATTATTATTATTATTATTATTATTATTATTATTATTATTATTATTATTATTATTATTAATAATAGCTAAGCTACAATCCTAGTTGAAGTTTTTCAAGATTCTTTATAATTTTTTAAACAATCATGAACAGTGTTCTCTTATTTGACCTTCAGTATCCACCATTTTAAATTGTTAGGAAAAAAAGTTCTATCAAAACTTATCTCTGACTTTGATATTAATAGTAATATTAATAATGATAATGGCAAGGAGATGACTTTGATGATATCCGGGTGGTTTTAGTCACGTTGGCTCAACTTACTCTGCAATGGAAGAACACCCGTATATTTAAGGCGAAAATATTGCAACAGTGCCCGTGTTCTTGTTTTAATATATCGCGAGATGGACACACCTGGGATGTTAGAAGTAGGCCTACAGTAGGCTACCAGTTTTGGATTCTATTTTATATTAATTATTTAATGGTATATCTAGATAAATGTTCCTATTATTTCCCCTGTTATTATAGGAAAAACTACTTTTAATTTGTTTTATATGTCCTGGAATACTTAAGTATAAATAACTCACTGCACAAAAAATATATAAAATGTTATATAATATGCCACCTTTTGCCAATGTGCAATCCAGCTTTTGCAATTATTTATCTATTCTAGATTTTAGACGCCTGTACTAAGGCTTAGGCTGTGATATCATTTAATCCTGTATTAGATTAGAGAATCAGTTTGAACTTTGAGAACATACATTTTCTAATCCTTATTTTGTGGTAGTCCTAGGCCTAATCCCAGAGTAGAATTCAAACTGATAACATAAGTTTGCTCACTTTGTTGTTCGAAAACAATTATATGCTGTGTTATAAACTAAGAATTGGCGAGTTTTGAAATAGTTTTAAACTCGCTGAGTTTAGATTATACATCAAATTAGTCTTGGGACGTACAGTAGCCACTGTACCATGGCCTTACACTGTCTTGGATTAGAGTTCTCCAGCTTGAGGGTATACTCGAGCACGCTGTTCTGTCTTATTTCTCTTCCTCTTGTTTCTTTGAAGTTTTTATAGTTTATTCATGAAAGCTCTAATTTAATGTTATTAGTTCATAGAATATCCTCTTTGGATTGTTAATTATTTATCTTGTAGTTTATTTATTTCCTTGTTTCCTTTCCTCACTGGACTATTTTTCCCTGTTGGAACCTTTGAGTGTATGGCATCCTGGTTACATAATAATAATAATAATAATAATAATAATAATAATAATAATAATAATAATAATAATTCATTACTTTTTTGTAGTTCATTTCCTTGTTTCCTTTCCTTACGGGGCTATTTGTCCCTATTGGAGCCCTTGAGGTTATAGCATCCTGCTTTTCCAACTAAGGTTGTAGCGTAGCTTGTGATAATAATAATAATAATAATAATAATAATAATAATAATAATACCTTAAAACCCTTTCGAAGGATAGAAAAGGACACTTGGCTACTTTCACGAAAAACTAGCCACTTCCATCCCATCCTCTGGCTACTTCTAGCGACCCTACACCTGGCATCCCTGGCGAGGATAGTCGTCAGCCATCGTATTGTTGTGGACAGGAACATTTATCATTTAGTGCT
This sequence comes from Palaemon carinicauda, assembly GCF_036898095.1. NCBI lineage: Eukaryota > Metazoa > Arthropoda > Malacostraca > Decapoda > Palaemonidae > Palaemon > Palaemon carinicauda. The sequence continues at coordinate 40,419,059 of NC_090743.1, forward strand.
GAAAAATCTCTTATTTTAAGAGCCCTCCCGTAAAACCATGGCTGTCGCACACACAAACAGAACTGGTCGTTTACTGTTATACCTAAATTACAAGTAGAAGCGAGTGTATATAGGCGGCCCCACAGTGGTTGTCAAATCTTTAAGTCTGGTTGGGCATTTTTAGGGAGATTCCGGGTGAAGAGAAGAAATATCTTATTTATTTATCAAGCTCAGCTTTTTAACCCCCCTCCTTTCTCCCCCTCAATAACCACCCCCTCTCGCTTCTTAACGGAAGTTACTATGGTTATATTAAATCTAATAAACGGTTACCAGACCGATTTTTAGTAAAATTAAATAGGAATTTAGTAGATTATATTTTAAAATTCATTAGATTTAAGCCTGTCGCTCCCATTTTATTTATTAATTTTTCGTAATTTATATTTATAAAGAATCACCCAAAACCCATATTTTCTAAGCAATTCCTATGGGCCCCAAAGCATGAGC
>NC_090743.1:40424541-40549376 GCF_036898095.1 Palaemon carinicauda
CTTCTCCCCCTACCCAGCGTAGGGGACGAGGTAAGTCCGTTGCGGGGAAGAGGCCCATTGCCCTTCCCCAAGAGTCTGATTTTCCTGTGGGGGATGTGTCCAGTGTGGGGCAGGCATGTGTGGGGCCTGAGTGGAGTGCAGAAGTGTGGGTAGGATGCGAGGGCCTGGTGCCCGCAGGTCCCGTCGCCTCGGAAGATCCTATGTGGGGTAGGCCGAGTGCTGATACTTCCCCTGCCTCGTGGCGTGTTTCGAGTGCTTCGACCGCCGGGGGAGACACGGAGAAAGGTAGTTCGACGTCTTCGGACCCCGCCACGTGTGAAACCTAGGACTCCCTTCAGGTCTCCCGTTAGAGAGCAGGTAGATCAGTGGCTCTGTAAAGGACTCGCGGGGACCCCTCCGGCTCCCTCGGCTATGCTACCCCCCGTGTTTCTGCAACCGCCCACACCTGAGAAACAACGTGATTTTCCCCCACGGTCTAGGACGTGTCGGCCGGTCAGAGAGCTCCGTCCTCATCCTCGTCGTCGTCATCGTCGTCATCGGACTCTTCGTCTTCCTCATCATCAAAGGACGAAGACAGGAACCTGATCAAAAGGAAGAGGGAGAAATCCCGAAGGAAGGAAAAGTCTTGTTCCCGCTCGAGGCATGGTAGGAAACGGTCGAAGTCCTCTAAGAAAAGAGCGAAGAGGAGTAAGTCAAAGGACTGGGTGAATGTCACAGTGCCCCGGAGCGAGCTGTTTAGGTTTTCCACAGCCGCGGCCGCTTCCGGGTGGCTCCCTAGAGCCTCGCCTTTGTTGTGTCACCCTCCCAGCTCCTCCTTCGACCTAGCCACCCGGCAGGAGGGCTCGAACCGAGACCCCCGTGCATTGTTTAACCCTACAGTAGTCTCTGCCCCTTCTTCCCTTAGGAAGGATATAAGGAGTATGAAGGAAGGCTTAGCGTCGACCACGGGCACCTTGGAGGCCTTCCTTAAGCACCAAGGGCGCCCGTCGGTCCGCATGGATCCCCCATCCACGGAGCCCCCCGTGGAACAAGGTACTCCCATGACGGATGCCTTTGTATCCACGGGGCAGACCATACCGCTGGCAGGCTCGGAGGACGTTGGTACTCCCATGACGGATGCCTTCGTCCCCACGGGACAGCCCGTACCACTGGCAGGCCCGTTGGGCGTTGTTTTTCCCACCGTCACGGCTTACCCCCGTACGGAGGAACTGGTGACAGAAGACCTGGTGGAAGGAGGGGAGTGCTCGACGGACGACATCTCCTCCTACCGTAAGGTACTGGCCCTCATCCGAAGACACCACCGGTTGGATGAGCCCAAGCCCTCAGCTGCAAAGGCAGTACTTTCCGGACTGTCCAGGATGATCGACAGTCCGGTACAACAAAAGCCATCTCTGTCTCTCTCTCTCGCTCAAGACGTAAAGCTGGGGATGGAACAGATCGATGGATACTTGGCAGGACTAGCAGAGGCCCCCAGAAGTCAGAGTTCCTCCAAACTTCTGCCGGGCCTAAAATCCCAGAAACGTTTTTACGTTCCCGAAGGGCATCGCGGTGGTCCCCGTGTGGTGGAAGCAGCGGTGTCCGCGCTGAACCAGGGAACCTCGGAAGACAGGGCATCCACGGCCCCCGTGTGCTTTTCCCGACGGAAGCATCTATGATGGAGGACATGGCTCAGGACCTGGTCTACATGTCCTCCTGGTTTGATTGGTGGTCGTGCGCTTTGGTGGGGTTTCAGGCATCACACGACCTCTCCCTTCCAGAAAATCAGGCCATGCTGCGGGACCTTGTTAGTTCTGGGGGCAAGGCTTTCAAATTCTCATCGTCCCAGTCTCTGACGGTAGCTTCGAACTGGGTCCTGAGAAAAAGAGATACTGTTTTGAGCAAACTAATGCGGAAGTTGCTTGACAGGGAAGCAAGGAGACTGAGAAATTCCTCCGTGTGGGGGAATGACATTTTCCCCATCAAGTTGGTAGAGGATACTGTGGAGAAGGTGAGGAAAGTGAGAGAGACGGATCCTAGGCCCCCGCCTATGAGGAAGACCATGTTTAGGAGAGCTCCAACGGACGTCCCTCACTCCTCACAGACCACACTCTTGCTTCCCAGAAGAGAACTTCCTTCAGCCCCTTGGCTTCAAGCCTCGCAACAGCCCATCCGTAGGACCACGGCAGGCCCTCAGTCAGCCTACAGACCCTCCTATGGTAACGCTAGGAGAGGTAGATCTGGCCGCTCCTCCAGGAGAAGGTAGGAGGAGAGGCCCCCTACTCCCGCAGGAGCCCCTAGTAGGGGGATGCCTCAGACATTTTTTGGCAAGCATGGCGGGATCTCGGTGCGGATCCCTGGACGGTGACGGTCCTGAAGGAAGGCTACAGACTCCCGTCCCTGGAAGAGCCTCCCCCTCTCATCCCAGCCCAGAGGGCCGATTGGCTGGTTCCAAAGGACCCCTTGGAGAGGTTGGCGCTACAAGAGGAAGTAGCGACCATGATCAACAAGGTAGCTTTGGAGATAGTGGAGAACCCCGGCCCGGGTTTCTTCAGCAGGCTCTTCCTGGTGGAAAAATCGACAGGAGCGTGGAGGCCAGTCATAGATCTCTCAGCCCTCAACAAGTTCGTCTCAAAGACGGAATTCAAGATGGATACCCCCAAGACAGTGATCGCAGCCTTGAGGGAGGGGGATTTCCTCATGTCTCTCGACCTCAAGGATGCCTACTTTCAAATCCCTGTACACCCCTCCAGCAGGAAGTTCCTCAGGATCAAGTGGGAGTCCAGGGTCCTGCAGTTCAAGACCCTGTGCTTCGGCCTCTCGACGGCCCCGCAAGTGTTCACGAGAGTGTTCGCCTCGATCTCGGCGTGGGCACACGAGAAAGGAATTCGACTACTCAGGTAACTGGACGACTGGTTGCTGCTTTCTGCCTCAAGGGAACAACTGAAGGAGCAAGGCGATATGTTGCTCGACCTCTGCAAGGTGTTAGGGATCACGGTCAACCTAGGGAAGTCCCAGCTAGTCCCCAGCACCAGGATGACTTACTTGGGGATGGTCCTGGACACCCAGTTAGTAAGGGCCTTCCCCTCAGAAGAAAGGTTGGCCAACCTGGAACGTATCCTTCAACCCTTCCTGACGGGACAACCCAGGAGGGCCAAGGACTGGCAGAAGTTACTGGGTCACCTGGTTTCCCTGGAAAAATTAGTACCGCAAGGGAGACTCAGGCTCTGCCCGGTACAGTGGAATCTAATGGAGTCGTGGGTCCAAGGCAAGGAACCCCACAAAGTAGTGCCAGTCCTCCCGAAGACGTGAGAGACCCTTCTTTGGTGGAGCATCAGGTCAAACACGCAGAAGGGAATGCCCTTTGCCTCCGACCCCCCGGAGACGCTGTTGTTCACGGACGCATCGAAGGAGGGCTGGGGAGCGCACCTGCTGGGAAAATCAGCAAAAGGGCTGTGGTCCAGCGAGGAGGCGTCTCTCCATATAAACATCCTGGAGATGATAGCAGTTCTAAGGGCGTGTCGACAGTTCGTACACTTACTGCGAGGGAACACTGTAGCGTTAATGTGCGACAACGCCACAGTAGTGGCGTATGTAAAGAAGCAGGGAGGCATGAAGTCAAAGGTCCTCTGCGCCCTAGCCACGGAACTGTTGGAGTGGGCCACAGAAGAAGGGTTGGAACTGACGGCAAGGTTCATTCCAGGAAAGAGGAACGTGATGGCCGACGGCCTCAGCAGGGCGGGTCAGGTGATAGGTTCGGAGTGGACCCTACACCCGGAGGTAGCTCGAGCAGTCATCCTACTGTGGGGCTCCCCAGTGATAGACTTGTTCGCCACACGTCTGAATGCCCAACTCCCCGTGTTCTGTTCTCCAATCCCAGATCCGTCAGCAGCGTTCGAGGATGCCTTCCAACATCCCTGGGACGGTCTCGATGTGTACGCCTTCCCTCCCTTCAGTTTGATCAGGCAAGTGCTGAACAGAGTGAGAAGGTCGTCCAACCTGTCGATGACTTTAGTAGCGCCCTGGTGGCCGGAGAGAGACTGGTTCGCAGACCTAAAGGAATTAGCTCTTCGTCCTCCTTGGCTGCTTCCGGACAGGCCAGACCTCCTGCGACAACCTCACTTTCACAGGTGGCACGAAAACCCTCGATCCCTCCGCCTTCTCGCGTGGAGGTTATCGAGAAGCTCCTGAAGAAAGAAGGATACTCATCGAGAACCGCAACAAGGATGTCTGGGTATCTACGGCGTTCCTCGGCAGTTGTCTACCAGGCGAAGTGGGCAGTCTTCCTGAAGTGGTGTGCATCCAAAAACATCAGGTCCTTAGGGGCGTCGATCCAGGACATTGCAGACTTTCTGGTGTACCTGAGAGACGACGTGGGTTCGTCCATCCCAGCCATCAAGGGAGTTCGAGCAGCCCTAGGTCAAGTCTTCCTCCTTAGAACCATTGACTTGGGAGCCTCGAGGCACATCTCGATGCTCATCCGTAGTTTTGAGCAATCATGTCCCCCCCAGGAGGTACGGGTTCCGCAGTGGGACTTGGCAAGAGTCCTCAAAGTTCTGTCAGAACCGCCCTTCGAACCTCTCAGGAACATTTTAGACAGAGAACTCACCCTTAAAACAGCTTTTCTTTTAGCCCTGGCCTCGGCGAAAAGAGTTAGCGAGTTACACGGCCTCTCTTACGAGGTCTCACACTCCAAAGGGTGGAGGGAAGTTGTCTTTTGGTCCGTCCCTAGTTTTGTGGCGAAAACGCAGAACCCAGCGTGTTGGGATCCTCGGTTCGAGGGTTTTTCGGTGCCAGCCATCCCTCGATCCGGCAACCCTAAGGATCTCCTCTTATGTCCCGTACGAACTATAAGAAAATACCTGGAGAGGACTGAAGATTGCCGCCCTCAGATCAAAAATTTATTCATCTCAACAGGACGAGTGAAGAAACCAGTCTCGAAAAATTCCATCTCTTTTTGGCTGAGACAAGTGATAAAGAGAACCTACGAGGGTTCTGGGACCCCTCTACCTGGAAAACCGAGACCTCATGATATCAGGGCTCTGAGCACCTCTCTGGCTTTCGAGAAGAACATGGCTGTGGGTAAGATCCTGAAGGCTGGGACCTGGTCTAGACAGTCCACCTTCACGGAACATTATCTTGAAGATTGTACGAGAAAATCCTTGGACGAGTTTTCTATTGGCCCGGTCGTGTCGGCCCTTCAAGAGATCTAAGGTCATAGTCACAGGGTAACCGGGGGTGTTAATGCCAAGAGACACTAGTTCCTTCCTTAACCTTACCCCCCCCCCCCCCCTCCACTTTTTCCTTCCTTCCCCGGATCAAACGGGCCAGGAAGATGAGGAGAAGACCTTAATCACGGAAAGGTATAACCTTCAAGAAATTGGTTTTGAAAAAGGTAAGACATTTAGACACTAAGTGAGTTTTTTGGATAGTTTTCTCCTACTTTTCGTGCAGTTTTCAAGTGGTCTTAGAATCAAGACCTCCTTAGAGGTTCCCTCTCTCGCGTGCCTCCCCGTCGAATCCTGATTCCTGCAGGACACTCCCACCTCCTAAAGTGTAAGTCTCCTAAGAAGGTAGTTCTAGGTAAGTAACCGTGTTGGAACAAATCACAAATTTTCAAGTAATTTGTATTTTTCCTAACATACTTACCTAGAACTACCTTCGGGTTATGGCCCTCCCATCCTTCCCCGAGAACCTGCAAGATCTATTAATACCTATTCCAACGAAACTTACTGGAGAGTCGACCTGAGATATCACGCTGCCTGACCCCGGGGTCGCCTCGGGCATGTACCACACTGCCAGAGGTTGACCCCGTAGAAAACGAGAAGAGGGAGATAAACTATACAAAAAGCTGGTCGGTTAGGTAGAGTTAGCCAGTAACTCCTAAGAAGGTAGTTCTAGGTAAGTATGTTAGGAAAAATACAAATTACTTAAAAATTTGTGATTTATTATTAAAAGTGCATAATTAATATTGCATAAAGTTAGGCAGAAACTAGGTATGAATTTTAACAAGCCAAATTCTAATACGGTACTGTATTTGACTTGGTTTATGATATTTAGAAAGAATAAATGTACAGTATATCTGTTGGTGTTTAGTGTGCAATTCAGGTTTATATACTGTATATATATTATCAGTTATATTCTGGACAGCTAGTTATGCTCTGCTGTGTTGAGTTGAAGGGTTGACTCAGCTGTGGCAGTTTGTTTCCCATTTTATTTGCAACTGTACGTTATATAGTCAGGAAATACAATTGCATTTTACAGATTTTATGTTTACCTCCACCAACGAAGTTGGAACGAGGTTGTTTTACCCCCTTTTTGTGTGTGTGTGTGTGTGTGTGTGTGTTTATTTGTGAACAGCTTCCAGCTCACAGTTTTAATCGTAGAGTAATGAAACTTACTGGGATCAACTGTTAATTAAAAAGCTGGAAATGATTAAATTTTGGAAGGTCAAGGTCAAAGGTTAAGGTCACGGTTGAGCAGAAGGTTGAGAGATAAACTGCCGCTGCCGCAGCAGAGGTGTGTACTCTACTGAGTGCCGCTCTAGTTTTTATATTAAGTGCATTATATTTTCATACAGTATTATCTCATACAGTGCAGTACTGTGTATGTTTTGTGCTCATGGAGCTTCCTTTAGTGAATTTTTATTTGTTCCTGTATGAATAAGAACCATTCTACTTTAATAAAGACTATGATTTCATCGAGGCTGCAACTGGTCTGTTAAGATTTAAAATGAGGCCATGGTAGTTAATGCAGGGTACCAGGTAAGCTCCACCCACAAGATAGGCTATTTTGCAACCACTTTGACTTTAGCTGCTCATTTAATCTTTTTTATGCTCTATATTTCCAGAAGTGTTTGTTCCTACACTAAATACAAACCCTCATTCTTTACTATAGGAGATATTCTAGCGCGAGCTGGAAAATACAGCAGAAAAACCTTATCAAGGTCGTTAATGACCGGACAGGTAATTACCCACCTGACAGTGGTGGGCGACCGCCGGTCGGTAGGTGCTGTTTACCTTCAATCGAATTCTAGCCGTCGCAGTGCTCCTGCTTTATTTTCTGGCAGACTAGCCTTTCTTTTTTTTTTTTTTTGAGTTTTGATTAATCCTTTTTCTTTTTCTTTGTAGATGATGTCCTCTATTTTGAGGAAGTGTTCATGACGCCTTTATGTCACCGCTGGATGTGGATCCTCTTTCCCTATGCCCCATTACAGAGGTCATGGGTGTTCTGCTACCCTGCGGAAGATGGGTTCCCCTGCCAAGTATGTGGAAGTGGTCTTCACAGTACCTTCCCCTCCTCCTCCTCCACTTCATTGTCTTCCCCTCTTCGGAGGCTAGGAGGGAGAGATGAGAAAAGGAGAGATCGCACTCCTTTGCCCAGTCGTTCTCTCTGGAGTACAGGCGACATAGGAGGAGACATAATCGTTCTTGCTCTTCCTCGTCTTCTGTCTCTTCACGAGATGTCTCGCCGCCAGAATAAGCGCTCTCGTCACAAACTTAGAGCGCTTCCTTCTTACCATAACATAGGGCATCAAGAGCGTATGGGCCAACATGCGCATACGCTCCAACATGCGCATACGCTCCACCAAGAGCATAACTCCATCATGCGCCTGCGCGCCACCAATCTTCTGCGCGATGGCACTCTCCTGCGCGCCAGTGCTCTCATGCGCTCCCGCGGGCCAACATTCTTCTGCACGTGCGCATACGCGCCCAACACCATCCTACGAGACAGGTAAAACCTGTGCATCAACTTTCTACTGTTAGAAGGTCTTCTGACAATGCAGCCATGCTGCCTTTTCCCGCAGCACCAGTGCTTACCAACGCGCTAGCGCTTTGCAACATGCCAGCGCTTATCAACGCGCCAACACTTACCGGCGCACCAGCCTTCTCCCGCATCAGCAAGGATATGCGCGCACGCCCGCGCACCCATATGATTCCACTATGGGGAATTTTCTCCTGCGCGCGCGCTTCCTACGGCTGGCACAGACGTGCGAGATAACTCTCCAGCACGCCCGTTTGCGCCCTCACCTAGATATTCTCACCGAAGAGACAGTCGAAATAGGAAGAGACATTATCATTCTCGCTCTTTCTCGCCTTCTGTCTCTCCCCGAGACTTCCTGCCTCGAGATTATGTACACTTGTGCCACAAACCTGAGAAGAACGATCCTTCTCGTTATCGTTCTGCATCGCTGTCGTCATCGTGCGAGGGATCATCTAAGAAACCAGGAGCGCGGCCAAGGGCAAAGCACGGCCTAACCTCGAACCTTCTTCTTCGCATGTTAGTTTGAGGGTCTCCGTCCGCTCTAGAAAAAGTCAGATAGAGCGCTTCTCCTTGCTTTACTCTCTATCTTCAGAGAGATCGCTCTCGCCTCTGAATTCTCGATCTCTGACCCTTTGGGGTCTCGTGACAAGGAAACCTCGGTTTCCCGGTGCGTTATCCCTTCGTTTTCTCACAGCTAGTTGCTGAAACCTCGGGTTTTCGTGCATTTAGTCTCGCTGACACTTCGGTGTCTCGTGACAAGGGAGACTTCCGTTTTCCCGTTGCTCTAGCCCTTCGGGTTCTCGCAACACAAACTCTAGGGGCACGCACGTTCACGCTGAGCCTTCGGGTTCTCGCAACACAACCTCTAGGGGCACGCACGATCACGCTGAACCTTCGGGTTCTCGTGACACAAGTCATCAAGAGTGTTACTCTTAGGTCAGAGAGCCTTCGGACTCTTGTCACGCGGAGTGTTCGTGTACGCCCATCCAACACTACGCCCATATCAATCAGGAGTTTTACTCTTATGGCAGAGTCTTCAGACCCCAGTCACGCAGGTGTTCGCACACAATTAGCGCTACATACGCAAATCTCCGTTCATACACTCGCGGGGTCAATCCCTCGCTCCCGTGTTTCAGACAGGACAACCTCCCTAATTCCTTTGCTCCCTAATGAGTTAAGGATTTCGAATCTCTCGGAAACCTCGAAAGAAGATGCAGGGGTTCGCCCCTTCTTCTCTTCGGTTGAGAGCAGAAGGGAAAAGGGAAACGTGTTAGAGAGGTTAAAAGAAAACACCCAGATAGCAGCGACGTAGAACGCGATGCCGAGGGCTTCGGCCGCTCTGTTTGTTATCCTGCGCTTCATGTGGCAGCTCATGAGCTGCCCATGAAACGAGGTAACACTCGTTGTCAACCTGTAACTTGATCAACTTATTGGGAAACTTAGATTGCTGACAGGAGGTTCGCCTCCAGGGATTAAAGATCCTTCCCTTACGAGGGAGTGGTAACCTTCCTCGGAATTGGACTGCGTGAAAGATCCATCCCCCTTCCGAGGGAAAGCTTCCCCACTTCAGACAGTCAGCAACCTTCCCTCCTTCGTAAGGAGATGCGAACAGCTCAATGAGTTTTACTTCTGTTATCTCGTCCCCGAAGACTGTGCTTTCTCCCCAGGAGCTGGGGAAAAGCAAGTCTACGGCTTATGCCTCCTTCGGGGGGAACTTCTCCCTGGGAGTATGCTTGGCTCAGGCGATGTCCTTCATCGGGAGGACTTCTCTCTCGTTCACGAGAGGAGATTTTTGCGCTTACTTTTTTTCGTAAAACTGGGGGAAAACTTGCCTTAGGCGATGCCCTCCTTCAGAAGATCTCTCTCGTTCGCAAGAGAGAGATAATATTATTACGCCTTCGCTTTTTCCCATAGAAATGGGGGAAAGCTTGTCTTAGGCAATGTTCTCCTTCGGGAGAACTTCTCTCTCGTTCGCGAGAGAGAGATTATTACGCCTTCGCTTTTTTCCCATAGAACTGGGGGAAAGCTTGTCTTAGGCAAGGTTCTCCTTCGGGAGAACTTCTCTCTTGTTCGCGAGAGAGAGATTATTACGCCTTTGCTTTTTTCCCATAGAACTGGGGGAAAGCTTGTCTTAGGCCAAGTCTTTCTTCGGGGGAACTCCTTTCTTGTTCACGAGAGGGAGATTTTTACACGTACAGTATGTTTTTTCCCTAGAACTAGGAGAAAACTTGTCTTAAGACGATGTCCTCCTTTAGAAGGACTTCTCCCTCGTTCACGAGAGAGAAATTGTTAAACCTACGCTTTTCCCCGTAGAGAGGGGAGAAATCTTGCCTTTGGCAATCCTTCCTTCGGGAAGACTTTTCCCTTGCTGAGAGAGAAAAGTTAATACGCCTACGTTTTTCCACATAGGGCAGGGAGAAAGCTTGTTTTAGGCGATCTCCTTAGGGAGAACCTTCCTACCAATCACGAGAAGAAACTTGTAGGAGTTTACTGATCTACGCTCCTCCCTCTTACGCTTTTTGGTTCTCCAGGGGCAGAGCGAGAGCCTTGTATTAAGCGACATTCTCCTTCAGGAGAACAAATCTACCCTGCGGAGGAGTTATTTTCATCCCTGACGTTCTCCCCCTCGTGCTGGTAGGAGACGTCTTTTTGATCCTACTGGTTCCCCTCACATTGGCCCCTCGGGGTCTCGTGATGATCACCCTTTCGCCGGGCATGATCGGGAGCCTTTAAACTTTCGTCATGTTTATCCTACGGGTTCTCATGACCTTAGGAGTCCTTCGGGCCTCTGTCGCGTTGGACTTTCGAGTTCACACGACTTGGAACCTTTGAGTTTCAGTTATGTGGAGTAGTCGGGCTCTCGTAACAATTAGCACAGAGTGTCCATGCACGCGCGCAATTAGCGCTATACACGCGATCATCGTCATTACCTCCAGTCACTCCGACTTCTACCATTCTTCCCCTTTCGATAAGAAAGATACGAGGGGTAAGATATAAGGTTTGTCTGCTACTCGCGTCTCCACTTTTTCCTGTAATAACACGCGAGGAATTATCGCAGCCTGAGGATTCCTCGTGAGTGCTGCCGTCGAGGGACTTAGAAGCCTCCTATTTAAGGACTCTAAGAACTATGTGTTATATCTCATGCCTCGGCGATTTGCATCTGCCTCCTCGACCCTTTGACTCTCCAGCCTTAGACAGGCTATGTATTGACAGTCTGGGGTTCGAGTCCCGCCCAGACTCGTTAGAGCCTTCAGTGCCTACAACCTTACCATCCTTGTAAGCTAAGGTTGGGGGGAGCCTATAGATCTATCTGCTGAGTCTTCAGCAGCCACTTCCTAGCCTTCCCTGGTCCTAGTTGGGATTGAGAGGAGGCTTGGTCGTTGACCATATATGGTCAGTCTCTAGGACATTGTCCTAACGGCTAGCGCAATGTCACTGTCCCTTGCCTCTGCCTTTCTTGAGCGACCTTTAAACCTGGTCTGTTCTCCGAACTCAGAGACGTCAACCTTGTCCTCTGATCTTAGATCCCCTCACGGCGAGGCTCACGCCAGACTAATCCTCGAAGAGACACACAACTCTTCCAGGCTTTTCTCAGTCACAGAAGCCTCGGCAAGGGAAGCGACTTCAATTTCCCTTCTGGCTTGACACGTGGTTTGATACAGTCAGCTACCTTGCGAGCCACGAGGACTTGTCAAACCAAAACTCTAGGCAGACCCTACAAGAAGTCCTTACTGCTGGGGCTAAGACAATGGACTTCTTAACCGCTATAACAGCGACAATGTGAAGCAATTGGATCCTCAAAAGGAAGGATCAGTAGTTCCCAGACTTCCTTTTGTACCTCAGTGAGGAAAGCTTCTCTCAGTCTCGGCGATTTAGGGCTATCGCGCAGCCTTGAGCCTCATCTGTAGACGGAGAAGGGGTTGACCTCTCCGCCTCAGTAGACATCACCTTGGTTGTTTCGGTGTTGGAGTGATCTTGCCCCCCACTTGAGATTAGAACATCTCCTTGAGACGTGTCTTATGTTCGCTGAAGGGTCTGCCCTATGTGCCCTTAAGGGCCTCAGACTACTCTCTGAACCTTAAGACCATCTTCCTCGTACCTCTGTCATCCGCTAAAAGGGTCAGGGAGCTACATGGTCTGTCTTACGTCACCCATTCTAAGAGAGGGGGGGGGGGGCAGTGTCTCGCAACTTCGTACCGGGCTTGGTGGCTAGACTCATAATCCTTCATCTACTGATGGGAGATTTCGAGAATTTCCACTCAATAGGTAACACAGGATGCAGTCCAGTCGTTACTATGCCCAGTCAGAGCATCAAAGAAATATCTGAGGCGCACCAGACTTTATCAGACCACGTCTCCGTCATCTCTTCCTTGTACCAACAGGGTAAAGAGAATCTCTCGCAACACCATCTCTTTCTGACTTAAGAAAGTTATTGCGAGGACTTTTCACGGAGACCCAGAGGCAGCACAACCCAGAGCTCATCAAGTTAGGGGAGTGGCTGCCTCTCTGGCATTTAAGAGAACTTTCTCAGTCTCCCAAGTCTTAAGTGTTGGGGTCTGGAAACGCCAATCTACTTTCACTGCTCACTATTTGAGCGACGTGACACATAGGTCTCTAGACACCCTGTTTATAGGGCCTATTGGGACAGGTCAACAGATGCTGTTACTACCTTACGCCCTTTCAGGGGACAGTAACCATTGGTTGAGGATTCTGGGTTACACTAGGTTTTAAGAAGGACATCCATCGATCTTCTTCGTCTCCTTCTGCCCCACATCTGGGGATCCTAGCCTGTATCCAGTTTCAGCTGGACTCGCCAATGGAAATAAGGTATGATACTCATCTGATTCCTCTCCCAGAGTATAAGTTATACTCGTGGTCCCGAGGTTTCCCCTTGGCAAGGTCGGGGGAATCCAAAGTTTGAAGGGGTCCGAGTCGAATGTTCCTGACCCACTTCATCCTGAAACATTTGTTTCCATGAAGTTGCAAACCTTCAGTAGTACTGAGATTCTGGGGATCTACAAAGAAAGAAGATACGGAAGATTTTTGCTTCAAAAGAGTCTAGTCTGAGGACTATCTTCCCTAAAGATAAGGAACTCCTTGGCCACCCTGGCCTCAAGACTAAGTCTCCTATGGTAAAGAATGAGGGTTTGTATTTAGTGTAGGAACAAATGACAAACTTATAACAGAGTTTGTATTTTTCCTAACATACAAACCCGAATTCTTTACACAAATCTTCCCTCCATCACCACCCCCCTAGGATAGTCCTAACTAGAATCCGATTGAAGGTAAACAGCACCTACCGACCGGCGGTCCCCCACCACTGTCAGGTGGGTACTTACCTGTCCGGTCGTTAACGACCTTGTTAAGATTTTTCTGCCGTATTTTCCAGCTCGCGCTAGAATATCTCCTATAGTAAAGAATTCGGGTTTGTATGTTAGGAAAAATACAAACTCTGTTATAAGTTTGTCATGTTTGCTTGTGATGGAGATTCCTTGTGCTGACATGTGAGTCTGCACTGATAAGTCTAGCTGCAATTGCAGTATGTTTAGGAGCCAGACTGCTATGGATCCTCATCACTTGTAGACTGCTATGGATCCTCATCACTTGTATCCTATGTACAGGGGGCATGACTGCTCGCAGTTTCACCGTGACGAGCATAGGTCATGGTTGCAGTAGTCTAAGTAGGGTTGGAGAAGGAAAAAGTCAAAGAGAGTGACTTCAGCATCAGGGTCCACAATGTCAAAAAGCTCTTTAGCTAGTTCTTACTCTGATACTAAAACTGAAGATGGGCGGTGTCTGCTATTGGGGTATGATTCAGGAGAGGTACAAGACTCGCCTTCAAGTGAAGGTGATAACCCCCCAGTTGGTTGATTGGTATAAAGAGTAGAGCTTGTCTCCGAACAGAGGCTCTTGACTAATTGCCTGCACGAACGTTGTTATTTTGGATATTTTCTAGACACTTTGGTGACACCATGGTGTGAGAGCTTCCAACACGCTGGTACGAGTACATACTACTCCTTGTGACTTCTCAGTTCTGATGTCAGCACTCGTACAAGCACTGAGATGTCACATCATGCATGTTCAATTGTTGGCAAGGATCCTCTTCAACCGAGATCTCTTGCGTATTTTCTTCAAGAGTTGGCACCAGAGACTACTATCTTTAGGGTTGCTTAGTACAGCAGTTCTTACTTTCTCAAAGTAGTGGAATTCCTTACACTATAGTACTGTATAAGACTGAATAGCATCTTAGTTCCTGGGCTTTTCACTGACACACTTCCCAATCGTTCAAACCAGAAGAGTCCATGCTGATGGCATGGACCCGAATGGAGACTTGAGCATGTTTATGTCTAGACATCTGAATCCTCTGCCATGTAATCTTCTTCCATGGCCAGTCTCCAAGCTCCATTGAGGTTAATTCAGTTTGGTCGCTCAGTGCTGCACGATGACCCAGGGTTTTTCATAACCCAAGTGCAAGGAAGTACAATACACAGATTTGCTGCTATCAACACCAAGAACAAAGCCTTCTGGGTGCCTATTCTTATGGGCTATTTAAAACCTAGTGAGAAGGAATACAATTGCCTCATGATAAGGAAATCAAGAGAGTTGTGTCCCTAACAGAATGCATTGGTATAAGAGTTACAGCCTAGTTCCCACAGAACAACATTGGGATAGTAATGGCGAAAGGGCCGCAAAAAGTTTTCTTTCACAGATCACTTACCGCTAAGGGTCCAGGCCTTTCAAGGATAACTGTTCCGAAATCCCAATTGCACCTTTAGCTGAGAAAGAATCTGGCAACCTACAGGTTCAGTAGGGTACTCCTTGCTCTTCCTCCCCAGGAAAAGCTTAGGCAGAGCTTCCGTTCATCTCCAACCTTGTCTTCCAAGTAGGGAGATAAGAGTAAAGGCAGAAAGGATCACAGAATTCAGGGACTCCTTGCAGCTTCTGTGAGTGGGTACATGCTGGTCAGTATGGGGAGCAATACAACTTTCCAGACCGGCTTGCTGAATTTGCTTTGATTTACCAAAACTCGCCCCTTACTAGTAGGAATGGAGGCAACATAAAGGCTGTCACGAAGGTCTACGGACTCCTACATTCGATTCTCACAATAGAATAGTCATCGGGAATTGGAGATCAGTCTTTGGTCTTCATGCTTGGTTCCCCAGATGTAAATCAGACTGGCCATGGCTACCTGTGTACAGTCTGTTATAAGAATGATGACCAGTTTATCCCTGTAGACTTGAAGGACACATTCCCTCTGTCTTAATAGATGTTTTCTCCATTTTCTCTTTGGGAAAAGTAACTGCCAATTCAAAGCTCGTTGCTTTGGACTTGACTGGTTACTATTCCTCTAGCATTCAAGCAAGTGATCATGTTTGTGTTTTGAGCACCTTCAATTGCCCTCGTCTACAGATGGGTTTCGGTGATTGCCCCTTTCTACCCTCCTACAAGAGAATCTCATCAGCATTGAAAGAGACTGCCTCTTGTCTTGATCTGTGGATTAAGATAAATCAAGTAAAGTTCTTTAGGACTCTCAGACAGAGGTAGGGGCTACCGGCAAACAATTGTAGCAACAGCATAAACATATGCTCTTACACTGCCTTCCGAATCAACAAAATCATGCCCATCAGAGACTTCTACCACCAGCAAGAAAACTAGTTCCACATGGCTATCTCCTCAGTGATTGCTCGTATAGTTCCAAAAGTTTTACTGGTTTACAATCAGAGCTTCTTTACCATTAGGTTGGGTTACAACAGAAATATGGTGCAATGTACTCTAATACAGTAGTAGCATGACATACTCTGTTGTTAGTACTTTTCTCCTCTGAGTGTCTACCGTCTACAGATGTAGAGAAGAATGCATGAAGCGCTCACCTGAATTTCCTCTCAAGAGGATGTGATCGACAGAAGGATCGCACCTACTTCTCAACCATCTTGGAAGGATTGCAGTGCTTCTACCTTGCAAGTTTTGCAAAGGGTTTGATAAAGCACTTGGTAACGATAATAGCCGATAACGCTTCCATCCGTGCCCAAATTTACAAAACGACCCTGTTCAAAAACCCTTCTTAAGCAGGTGTACTTTTGTGGTTAGAAGATGCGATGTAGCTGCGTAAGATTAGTTCAGGTAAGAACACTGTTTGAGCAAACACGCTCAATCGACAGAGTCCTAGTTTAGGGTTTTAGGCTATGACGACATCACTGCATGGTGGAAAGGCTTAGTTTCTTACTATCATCTGACCTGTTCATCGCACAATAGGATAAAATTGGAGTTCTCCCAGTTGCAGACTGTACAAAGTTTGAAGATGCTTTCCAACATCTCCAGAAATCCCAGACACTTACACCTTTATGCCCTTCTTTCCCAGTCACTCCTATTCCTTAGCAGTCTGTGAAAGACGTTGAAATTCAGAAGGATATTGTTTGCTGTGTGGTAGTCACAGGTTGAATGGTAGCCAGATTAACTTTCATCTCTTCCTTCATCAGGGAAGCTCCCTAATTTCTGTGGTAAAGATACCGCTCAAACCACGATCTAAGTGTTTAGCATGGATTCAGACCTGGACTCTTCAAGAAAATCAACTAGTCTCTTGAGGAACCAGAGTAGTTGCTGTCTTTACCTCCTAAGAGCTAAAGCTGCTTGTAGCATTTCCATGAGTCCTCAGGTCTCTTAATTGGACCTGCTCAAACTTGGGTTAGCCCTGGAGAAGTGTATAGGAAAAGGCTTAAATTTTCTGTCACTATCCATTCTTTAGGGTTGAAGAAAATCTCCATCTCCTTGGTTCAGCAGTTTGTGGCAAAGACCTAGATAGAATCCGAGTACCCATGACTTCAATCCCTACAATGGTAATAATGACGTACCTTCCTGTACGAAAGGAATGAGAGAAGCTAAAATATTGGTTTATTCTAGCTTTGTGGGAACTATCGGACATGCGCTCCCATAAAGGGAGCACCCTTGATGAAATCACACAAAACCAGATTATCAGATCTACCCTAGCCTTCAGGAAGAACCAGTTGGTGATGCTAGTGTTAAAGGATAAAGTCAAGAGGTGCCAGGTAACCTTTATATCTCACTATCTATTTGAGTATGCCCACAAGTTTTTAGATATGTTTTCTTTGTGACTTGTGGTAGCTGCTCATCTTTTCTTCTTTTTCTTGCATCTCTAAGGGTGCAGATGTTGTTTTGTTATTTCCTGGATTGGACATTGATGTATGTGAACTAACATACTTAGCAACAGTATCCCCCCCATCTTCCTTAAAAGAGGAAGGATGGATAGAATGAAGGATACATCCTGCCTAATTGGCTATACATTGTGAGATCGTATCCTTCCGTGGATGTAAGTTCTTCCTCAGCTGTCTGTCAGCGGACAGAAACCTGGCCCAACCTTTAAGAATCTATTCCCAAGTGTTGGGAGATGGTAGGAGTCAACACTCCTGCACCTCTATCAGGTCCGAGTATATTGATATCCCGAATTTTAAACCAGCCAGTACAATAGAGACTTTCTCCCACCCCAAAGATGAGTTGTCTATTAAAATATCAAGTTTGTTTTCATGTAGGAATAAATTGCAAATTTTAAAATTTTTCTTTTTTCCCAACTATATAAACACAAGTCCTTCAAGCCCCAGATGGTCAGAGTGGCTACTCAGTGTACTGGCTGGAGAGCAGAGCTTCCCCACCACTCGCCAGTAATTACTAACACACTGTTTTGAATTTTAACAACCGAAGTTCCAGCTATGCTGAAAACATACTCTTACTAAAGGACCCAGGTTTGTATAGTTAGGAAAAACAAAAATTACTTTTGAAATTTGGCTAGAAAGATAGATCAGTTTTCTTTAACTGAATGTTATGAAACAGGCTAGAAACTTGTCTGACCTGATTTTTTCTAAGAATATTTAACATATAACATAACCCGGTAGGTTATATAATTATGGTAAATGTCAGTTAATAATAATGGCATCTCACATCTGGCTGGAAAGAAAAATTAGTTTTGTTTAATTGAATGTTATGGTAACTGACTAGGAACTTGCACTGGACTTGAATGTTACCACCTAACATAGATTATAACAATCAAGTACATTATATAATTATGACAAATGTCAGTCAATATTTATGTTACCTGAGATACAATAAAAAAGGAATATGAGGCCAAGAGAAGACGACCTAGAGTTGCCATGTCCATTATTGATTGTTGCCTTTTGCTTGTAATTCTACTCTTAACCAGCAGTGATACCTCACCAAGGGTACATGCTGTTGTATCAGGTCAAGGACAAGTAAACTGGTGTTTATTTATTTATAATTTCTTCATCATATTCAGGCAACTTTTAATACTGTTATTATTCACATGCAGATACTGTAATCTGAATTTCAGTATACATAAAGTAGGGTACACAGAACTCTTCCATTTATTTTAGTGCAAGACAGTAGTTACTTGTCATATTTAATATTTTAATTTGTCTGCATGATGTAACATCAGTTGAATAACAAGTAATTAAACATTGTTTTCTATTTTAGGAAATGGTAATCAAATCAAGGTGGTCTCTCAAATTGACTAAAACTGCGATTGAACCCACAACACAGCCCAAATGGGGGAATCTACTTTTGACCTTAATTTGCCATATTATTTTTTTTTTTTTAAATACTTTTATTAATTATACCATTACTTTTGGAGAACCTTTTCTTGTTCTAGAGTGACTCCTAAACTCCAACTCTCTTGAACAGAAGTCTGGAATTTTTTAACAGTTATTACTCATTTCAATAAAATTGAACTGATTTTAGATCAAATGCCTTATAGAAAGCAGTATGTAACTTAAGTATACGAGTTAAATGCATACCGAATTTTAAACTTTTTTTTATAAGATAAAAAATTAGGCCATGAGAAAATTAACTTTGTATCCACATTTTTAGGTTCTATTGGTGTCATCAAGAAGGGACTCTCGACTATGGATAGTCCCGGGCGGTGGAGTAGAACCCGATGAATTGCCAGATATGGCTGCCATTCGCGAGGTACGAGAAGAAGCAGGTGTATGTGGTATGCTTGGACGTTGTCTTGGTGTGTTTGAGGTAAGTGGTTTTCTTGTTTTTTTCTAATACAATGAAATAATTAAATATCGTTAATCGTTAGAAATACTATGCTTACTTGTCTTGTACTTTATTGGTGATCACCTGATATCTTGTATAAATTGCTTTAGTTCATATGCAGATAAATCCATGATTTTAATCCAATCTTACTCGGGGATTATAATGATTCTCCAAATGGAAAATAAACTTGACTGCATGGTTAATGATCAGTTGTTCATCGAACACTGACAGGATTGCCTCCTTAATATCTTATTCAAATCAAAACTTCAAAGAATGAGAAGAGCGATGGAGGTGAAAAGTTAAACAGATCCTAAAAGAAGTGATAATCTCCTGAGGGAAATAGGACTCATCAGTTTTACTACGATATGACAAGATACAAAACGAATCACTTTTTATTTAATCTGTTTCTGGTATTCCCAATTTGACTTTGCAGTTCCAATATTTTTCTGTAGACTAAATATGAGATTTTCTGTTAAATGGCTTTCCAACATTTGCAATTAAAGGCCTTTCTTGTATAATCCACAGTACAAGCATTGTCCATTGTGTAAGTCTTGTATTGTAATGTTGTAGATGAAGCAGACTGCATTTCCATATATGAATAGGATACTTGTTGGTTCTAACCACTTAAGCATTGATGTTCATGTTTTATTGAGTCATCACACTAAAGCTTTGATGCTGAAGGTTCATTACAGGTGTCCATTTGACCTTCAGCTCTTTTGTCAGTTTCCTTATCCACTTCTCAAGTCTTTTGAACAAGCCTAATGAGAGTCTAGTGACTGTGGTCTCTATAAACTTCTTATCATCATTCCATGTCTTCAAACTTTACTTTATTGCTTGAATTATTCTGTGAAGCTTCCCTGCTCACAGAGTGCTGTTTGCATGGCTACCTCAGCAAAATCAAATTTGTCCAGACCATCAAGCATGGCACTGAGGTATTAGGTACATGGTGCAAGGCATGTTGAATAATTATGCAAATGTTGATTATCACTACAAACATAATCAGATGTTAAAAGACTTTTTAATATTGTACAGTATACAGTAATTAATTTTTAACATTCTCATATTATTCATGAAGCTGGTAGTTGCCATGTGCTAACATGACTCCTTTAAATAGAATCATTTTTAAAGGCATAGTAAACTGGGACCACTAAAAAGTTATCTCACTGTAACTTGGTGGATTCATGTACTAGTCTCGATGACTTGATCAAAGTTTTATTTCTAAATATTGGTTTTGACTGGGAAGGATATCAAGTGAAATCTGGATCTTCAAGAATTTTAAACACAAGACTTACCTGGTGGTTATATATATATAGCTTACGTCCCTGACGTCACGGCAGAAAAATTAAAAACTCGCGCCAATCGCTGATTGGATAGCCAGGTGTGTTACCCATGCACCCCTGGCTAGGTACCCGGAAACCATTCCCTCTGTATTCATATCTTCCCTGCCGGCGCTAGCGGTAACATTGGTTGGATATTCTCCTCGCGTTTTGACTGATTATTGCTATCCCTTTGGTGAAGTACAATAATTCTGGTGTTTTGACTCTCGCTTGATTGATTTTTCGTTTGGATACTCTAGTTATATGTTTGGATATTGATTTTTTTACCCTTGCTTGTATTTGATCTCTCTGTCAAAGTAAAAAATGGCAACCCCCTCTAGTGGTTTTAGGGTGTGTGGTAGTGGTGTAAGACCCGTTTATCAAAGGCCTCCATTGATCCTCATTCATTATGCATTAAATGTACGGGTAAAGTTTGTAAACTTGACGATAGGTGTGACAAATGCCTTATTTTGTCTGATCATGAGTGGCTTAATTTCGATCGTTATATTCGTAAGTTAGCTAAAGATAGGGTAAGACGTACTGTAGTTCTTCTCTTTCTTCTAAAGATTCCTCTTCCTATGTCACTGTTCCTATTCCTTCTCCTGTAGTGGTAGTTCCAGATCCCGCTACGAGCACCATGAATGGATCAACACTTAAAGATATGATGTTGGCTATCCAGGCGTTGGGTACGAAGGTAGTTTATCGCTGCGGATAGAACGCAGTTAATGGCTGATGTTAAACAGCTAAAAAGTGAAAGTGTTAAAGGTACAGTGAGTGTTATTAGTGCAGTGGAGGGTACGCCTGCTCGGGCTTGTAGTTCTCCTAGTCCTGGACCTCTTCCAAGCTCCCCAACCCCTGGGAGAAGGAATGTCAAAAGACGAAAGGAAACGAGAGGCATTACTTCCCGAGCAGACGTTCCCTCGAGCGTTCATGATTTTTCCCAGGATGTTCGCTCTTACCGTAGAAAAGGTGAAGTTAAAATGTTTAGCTCATCATCGGAGGATGATTTACCTGAAAGAGGTTGGAGTCAAACTTCTAGACCTCTTAAGAGGAAAATTGACCTATGTCCTTCCAGGACATCGCAAGCACGCTGTAGTCATTGGAACAGTCCTGAACGTTTTTCGTCTGAAGGAAGCTCGCCTTCTAAGCGGCCTGCTAGGACATTAGTTGAAAATAGTCCTGCTGTTGAGCAATTATCCAACCTGGCAGTAACATCCTTTCATGCTCCTTCACCTCCTTCAGATTGGATCTCACCCGCTGTTCGCTCTAAGCGGTCTTTGAGCGGTGGAGAGGAAGAACTTGCGATTAGTGTTTTGCAAGACTAATTTTAAGATGTTGCAAGAAATGCAGCAGAAAGTTTCATCTTTTATGAAAGGCTACCAACCTACAGAATCCTCCTCTCTTAACACTTAAGCGGCGCAAGGCGGAGAGTCGGCAAATGCTTGGTGATAAAGTTTCTAAACGCGTTGAGTGTGTGACTACGTACAGAGATGATAGGGAAAGTAAACGTTCTTCACGAAAGGCTGATCTCTCAGGCTTTCAGGAAGTCGAGCGTTCTCCTAATCGAGCTGCTGTTCATGCGCTTAGCAGTGATTGTGATCGTTCTACTGAAAGCGCTTTCAAGCGTTCAGCTAGGCATGATGTCGAGTGTGCTCTTTAGCGTTCAACAGAACGCGAGCGTCTTCCACGCATGACGTAGAGCGTGATGACAGGCATTCAACAGAACGCGAGCGTCCTCCAGAGCGTGACGTAGAGCGTGACCTCATCGAGTGTTCAGAGCGCAAGCGTCCTCCCGTCGAGCATTCAGCGTCACGCCAGGCTTCCTCTCATTGAGCATTCATCGGAATGCAAGCGTTCTTACATCGACCGCCCTCTTGTATGCGATGCAGAACAACAAACATCTAGACAGGACTTTGATCTTAATGCAACAGTTCTTAACTCTGACTGCGCGGATCGAGAGCGTTCTGAGGAGTAGCGAGACTTGTTATCAGAGGAAGAAGTTGATGTTCCTCTTTCACCTTCCGAACCCTTTGAGGAGTTATCTGAGGATGAGGACTCTAAATCTTTTCATCATTCGGTAGACTTAAAGAAGCTGATGAAGATTTTTCATGTTGAGATCCCAGAGTCTTTTATTCCTGTGGCTCCACGATCGCCTCCATCAGAGTTTACTCTAGGTAAACCTAAGAAAAAGTCTCTTCACTAAAATGGTGCTCTCTCGTTCATCTAAAAGAACACTTAAATTAATGGGAGACTGGATGGGTGCCAAGAAAGAGCAAGGGAAAGCATCCTTCGCCTTTCCCCCTACTAGGTTGGCTTCTAGATCTAGTGTTTGGTACGATACGGGAGAGGTTCTCGGCTTGGGAGTTCCTGCCTCTGCCCAAGGAGATTTCTCAAGCCTGGTAGACGCTCCTCGTAGATCGGCCATGAGGAAGACTAAGGTGTTTTGGTCTACTTCCGAATTAGACCATTTACTCAAAGGTGTTTTCAAAGCCTTCGAGGTATTTAATTTCCTTGATTGGACTCTGGGGGCCTTGGGCAAAAAGATGACTACACTCAAGGAAGGAGACTCTTCGAACCTAATCCACGTCATGTCATGCATGGATAAGGCGTTGCGAGACGGGGCTAATGAGTTAGCTGCTATTTTTACTGCAGGAATTCTCAAAAAGAGAGCCCAATTGTGTTCGTTCCTGTCTATGGGAGTTTCATCCTTTCAGAAATCAGAATTATTATATTCTCCACTGTCGTCATCTCTGTTCCCGCAGGACCTTATTAGGGAGATTTCTTCTTCGCTAACACAGAAGGCCACTCAAGACCTGGTCTCGAAGACGGCAAGGAAAGTGTTGCCACCTTCTTTCGCTAGCCGCAAACCTAAAGAGGTTGCTCCTTTTCAAAAGTTTTCTCACCCCTTTCAAGGAAGACCTTCCGTTAGAGGTAACTTCAGATCAGATGGAAAGGGGACTAAGAAAAGAGGAGCAAGAACAGGGCGAAGCAGAGTCTGACTGCTTTCACCTTCAGGCAGTAGGAGCCAGACTAAACATCTACTGGCAGGTGTGGGAGAAGAGGGTCACAGATCCTTGGTCAGTCCAACTTCTAAGCAAGGGCTACAGAATACCTTTTATAAATCAACCCCCTCTAAGGTTAACTCGTGTGGATCTCTCTCCCAAGTACAGGGAGGAATTAAAGAGGCAAGCATTACAGCTACAAGTGTCTCTCATGTTGGAGAAGGGAGCTGTAGAGAAAGTAGAGGACTGGAAGTCACTAGGCTTTTACAACCGCCTTTTCCTAGTTCCCAAGAACTCAGGGGGATGGCGTCCAGTTCTGGACGTAAGTGCTCTTAACAACTTCATCCAGACAACAAAGTTCTCAATGGAGACGACGAAGTCGGTGCTTGCAGCGGTAAGGAAGGGCGACTGGATGGTATCACTGGACCTTCAGGATGCTTATTTCCATATCCCAATTCATCCAAAGTTCAAGCACTTTCTGAGATTCGTTTTCAGAGGAGAAGTCTTTCAATTTCGAGCCCTGTGTTTCGGCCTCAACACCGCCCCACAGGTCTTTACGAGACTTATGCTCAATGTAGCAAGGATGCTCCACTCAAGAGGCATCAGAGCCTCCTTGTACCTGGACGATTGGCTTTTAAGAGCCTGCTCTCAAGATCGTTGCCTGAAGGATCTTCAGACAACTTTGAAGTTGACGGAAGAATTGGGTCTTCTAGTCAACAAAGACAAATCTTCACTGGAACCATCTCAAGAGATTATATATTTAGGAGTGATGATTCGGAGTCAGGTTTTTCGGGCTTTTCCGTCTCCCTTAAGGACGGAGCAAGCACTTCAGAAGATACGTGCGTTCCTAGGAGAGCAGAGGTGTTCTGCGAGGAGGTGGATCAGTCTGTTGGGAACTCTCTCCTCTTTGGAACAGTTCATCTCTCTGGGAAGGCTGAACCTTCCACCACTCCAATTTCACCTCAACTCTTGCTGGAACAAGAAGAAGGATTTGGAGAAGGTGTGTGTTCCGATCACGAAGTCAATGAGACACTGCCTGCAGTGGTGGAACGACCCGATCAAATTTCAAGAAGGTTGCTCATTAGAACTGAAGAGCCCAGACCTAGTGTTGTGTTCCAACGCCTCGGACTCGGGGTGGGGGGCAACACTGGGCAATGTGGAAGCATCAGGGGTGTTGACGGAGATTCAGAAGTCTTTCCACATAAATTAAAAGGAGCTGCTTGCCGTTCTTTTGGCCCTGAAGAGCTTCGAATGGTCAGTACGAAACAAAGTGATTCAAGTCAATGCAGACAACACCACGACATTAGCCTACATTGCCAAACAAGGAGGAACACACTCTATTTCCCTTTGCGAGACGGCGAGAGAGCTGCTCATTTGGGCAAAGGAAAGACAGGTGACCTTACTTACAAGGTTCATCCAGGGGGAAAGGAATGTTTTGGCAGACGGTCTCAGCAGGAAAGGACAAGTCCTATCCACGGAGTGGACTCTACACCTAGAGGTGTGCAAGAGTTTGTGGAAACTTTGGGGTCGCCCTTGTATAGATCTTTTCGCGACTGCAAAGACCAAGAGACTAGAGACATTGCTCCCCAGTGCCAGATCTCGAGGCAGTACACACAGACGCGTTCCTGCTAGATTAGGCAAACCTAGATGTGTACACTTTTCCTCCGTTCAAGATCCTGTACAAAGTTCTTCAAAAGTTTGTGACAAGCAAGGGACCAGAATGACCTTGATAGCCCCCCCTCTGGCCCTCAAGAGAATGGTTCACAGAGGTACTGGAATGGATGGTGGATACTCCAAGAAGCCTCCCTTTACGAGTAGATTTACACAGACAGCCCCACTTGGTAAGACACCATCAAAATCTCCAAAGTCTTTGACTAACTGCCTTCAGACTATTGAAAGACTCACAGGAGCTAGAGGCTTTTCGAAGGAGGCAGCTAGGGCAATTGCAAGGGTTAGGAGGTCTTCAACCATCAGAGTCTATCAATCCAAGTGGGAAGTTTTCAGGGAATGGTGCAGGGTCAACTCTGTTTCCTCTTCCAGTACCTCTGTAGCTCAGATTGCTGATTTTCTTTTATTCCTGAAAAAGAAACTAAGTTTTTCTACGTCAACTATCAAGGGATACAAGAGTATGTTGACGACTGTGTTCAGGCACAGGAACCTGGATCTTTCAAATAATAAGGATCTACAAGAACTAATTAAATCCTTTGAGACAACAAAACAACAACACCAGGATTCACCAGCTTGGAATCTGGAAGTTGTGTTAAAATTTCTGATGAGTGACAGGTTTGAACCCCTGCACTCTACATCTATGAAGGACCTCACGATGAAAACCCTTTTCTTGGTTAGTCTGGCAACAGCCAAGAGGATTAGTGAAGTCCATGCTTTTAGTAGAAATGTGGGTTTTCAGGACAGTAAAGCAATCTGCTCATTACAATTGGGTTTTTTCGCTAAGAACGAGCGCCCTTCCCAACCTTGGCCTAAGGTCTTTCAGATTTTGCACCTGGCGGACGTGGTTGGAAACGAGCTAGAGAGAGTTTTATGTCCAGTAAGGGCCCTCAAGTTTTACTTAGACAGAACAAAGACTTTAAGAGGCAAGTTGGAAGCACTGTGGTGCTCGGTGAAGAAACCTTCCTTGCCAATGTCCAAGAATGCTCTATCTTACTTTATTAGACTTCTAATTAAAGAGGCTTATTCTCACTGCAGTGAGACAAACTTTAGTCTTTTGAAAGTAAAGACTCACGAAGTAAGAGCAGTGGCAACTTCAGTGGCATTCAAGCAAAATCGTTCCTTGCAAAGCATTATGGATACAACCTTCTGGAGAAGCAAATCTGTGTTCGCCTCACACTATTTGAAAAATGTCCAGACTATATGATGACCGATATACTCTGGGACCGTTTGTAGAAGCTGGTACAGTAGTGGGAGAAGGATCCGCCACTACTTTCCCATAATCCTAATACCTTTTCTTTCTCTTGGAACTTTTATTTGGTGATTTTATGGTTGTCTTGTGGAGATTGCAACAGTCTTCTGCAATCATTGATTTGTCAGGTGGTCTTTTTTGTTCCTTGAGAGTGCCCCGGAATGGGTATTAGAGGAGGCTCTGTCACAAAGAGGTGTGATCACCAGTTGGCAGCCCCTAGGGATCTTCAGCCCCCTGAGAGGACCGCTAGATCTCATAAGGATAGCAGACAGAATGGCAGAGTATCATTGAAGTCAGCTTCCTTATCAGGTACAAAACTCTTAAGTTTGTTTTGTATTTTAGAAACTCTTAAGCAGAATTCCAACTATATTGGCTGTCTCTAACCCTCTACCAAAGGTGTTAATCAGCTATATATATAACCACCAGATAAGTCTTGTTTTTAAAAATGTTATTTTCATTATAAAATAAATTTTTGAACATACTTAGCTGGTGGTTATATATAATTAAAATCCCCCCTCCTCCCCTCTAGAGACTAAAGGCATGGAAGATATAAATACCCAGGGAATGGTTTCCGGGTACCTCGCCAGGGGTGCATGAGTAGCACACCTGGCTATCCAATCGGCGATTGGCGCGAGTTTTGAATTTTTCTGCCGTGACGTCAGGAACTTAAGCTATATATATATATATATATATATATATATATATATATATATATATATATATATATATATATATATATATATATATATATATATATATATATATATATATATATATATATATAACCACCAGGTAAGTATGTTGAAAAATTTATTTTATAATGAAAATAACATTTTAATAATCCTGATAATTCCATTCACTGCTCCATTCCAATTTCTCTTGATTCTTGAAGAGAACTTGGATTTTAAGTACTACATGTTTAAAGGCTACTCATGAATAGCAGAGGCAAGGAACAGTGACCTTGCCAGGACAATGCCCTAAAGACTGACTATAAATCATATGATGGTAAGGTTGCAGACACTAAAAGAACTAACGAGTCTGAGCGGGACTCGAACCCCCGTCTGGCGAACACCAAACAGAGACGTTACCAATCAGGCCACAACAATCCCTATTTCAGTGTATATTTAAGTTTCAATCTTGAGGATGGTTGCGTTCATTTGTATAATGTTGTTAGTTAGGTACATAACATGTAAGCGTGAACCAAAAAATAGCACATGCAGTTTTTTAGATCTTATATACAGGAAATGGTAATATGTAATTGGAAATGTAAACTTTTCCTCAAATTAAATAAAGGCCTTAGATCAAGTTCCTTTTCATCCTATAGATCTAGTTACTTTTCATCCAATGAGGGTGAGGAAAAAAGTTCCTACAGAACTGATTGTCAAACTTGTCATCATCATAATTACTCAATTATAAAATCATTGAGTAACTTTTGATTGTGTTTATATGAGATGCAAAGTTTTGTTGTAAGAGAAAGGTGTTAGTGTTTAATTAATTGATTTATATTTTTTAAATACCCTACATTCTCCCCACTCGTTCTTCTCAGTTAATATTACTACATACATACATATACCAAGGCACTTCCCCCAATTTTGGGGGGTAGCCGACATCAACAAATGAAACAAAACAAAAAGGGGACCTCTACTCTCTACGTTCCTCCCAGCCTGACAATATTATTATTTCATGAAAAAACATTGTTACACGTTATAAGATTCTCTCATGCTTGTCCAGGACTTTTCTAACAGTTTGACAGGCCCTACTTCTTCCTCCAGTTGCCTTGTTGACCACTGAGGTAGCAGTAGTAGGGTATTTGGCATATGAAGCTTCATTTGCGGGGGATAACAGGGGAGGGTGGGCTGTGGCCTAGCAGTAACAACCGAATTCGGCTGGATCCCTCGTCCGGCTGGGAGGAGCTAAGAGAAGAAAAGTCCTCCCCTCCCTTTTTTTTTTATGTCAGCTACCTCCCAAAATTGGGGTAGTGCCTTGGTAGTTGGATAATGTCTGTTGGTATTGTGTTTCATTATGCACAAGTGTGTGTGTACATTGATATTAGTTTTTACACCCATACTGTGAAAAATACTTGCCATGTATGAAAAGTGACAGCTCTTAAATGACATATTACTTGTAGAGTATTATTCTACCCAAATGTTTGGACAAGAGAGTTTCTTTCTGCACCTAATATTTGCATGGACCCATCATGAAACAGGTTACCCTGGGGCTGCATTGTCTGTAGGCTGGTATCCCAAAAGGCGGTGTCTTTCTGCACGTAGTACTTACATGGGCCAATCATGGAACAGGTAAGCGGAGGCTGCATTATCTGTAGTCTGGTATCCCAAAAGACAGTTTCTTTCTACACGTAGTACTTACATGGGCCAAGCATGGAACAGGTAAGCGGAGGCTGCATTATCTGTAGTCTGGTATCCCAAAAGACAGTTTCTTTCTACACGTAGTACTTACATGGGCCAATCATGGAACAGGTTACCTTGGGGCTGCATTTTGTAGTCTGGTATCCCAAAAGGTAGTTTCTTTCTACACCTAGTACTTAAATGGGCCAATCTTGGAACAGGTTACCCTTGGGCTGCATTGTCTGTAGTCTGGTATACCAAAAGGCAGTTTCTTTCTGCACGTAGTACTTACTTGGCCCAATCATGGAACAGGTTACCCTGGGGCTGCATTGTCTGTAGTCTGGTTTACCAAAAGGCAGTTTCTTTCTGCACATAGTACTTACATGGGCCTATTATGGAACAGGATACCCTGCGGCTGCATTGTCTGTAGTCTGGTATACCAAAAGGCAGTTTCTTTCTGCACATAGTACTTACATGGGCCTATTATGGAACAGGATACCCTGCGGCTGCATTGTCTGTAGTCTGGTATACCAAAAGGCAGTTTCTTTCTGCACATAGTACTTACATGGGCCTATTATGGAACAGGATACCCTGCGGCTGCATTGTCTGTAGTCTGGTATACCAAAAGGCAGTTTCTTTCTGCACATAGTACTTACATGGGCCTATTATGGAACAGGATACCCTGCGGCTGCATTGTCTGTAGTCTGGTATACCAAAAGGCAGTTTCTTTCTGCACATAGTACTTACATGGGCCTATTATGGAACAGGATACCCTGCGGCTGCATTGTCTGTAGTCTGGTATACCAAAAGGCAGTTTCTTTCGGCACATAGTACTTACATGGGCCTATTATGGAACAGGATACCCTGCGGCTGCATTGTCTGTTGTCTGGTATACCAAAAGGCAGTTTCTTTCTGCACATAGTACTCACATGGGCCAATCATGGAACAGGTTACCCTGGGGCTGCATTGTCTGTGGTCTGGTATACCAAAAGGCAGTTTCTTTCGGCACATAGTACTTACATGGGCCTATTATGGAACAGGATACCCTGCGGCTGCATTGTCTGTAGTCGTATACCAAAAGGCAGTTTCTTTCGGCACGTAGTACTTACATCGGCCTATCATGGAACAGGATACCCTGCGGCTGCATTGTCTGTAGTCTGGTATACCAAAAGGCAGTTTCTTTCTGCACATAGTACTTACATGGGCCTATTATGGAACAGGATACCCTGCAGCTGCATTGTCTGTAGTCTGGTATACCAAAAGGCAGTTTCTTTCTGCACATGGGCCAATCATGGAACAGGTTACCCTGGGGCTGCAATGTTTGTAGTCTGGTATCCCAAAAGGCAGTTTCTTTCTGCACATAGTACTCACATGGGCCAATCATGGAACAGGATACCCTGGGGCTGTGTTGTCTGTAGTCTGGTATAACAAAAGGTAGTTTCTTTCTGCACGTAGTACTTATATGGGCCAATCATGGAACGGGTTACCCTTGGGCTCCATTGTCTGTATTCTGATATCCCAAAAGGCATTGTCTTTCTGCACGTAGTACTTACATCGGCCAATCATGGAACAGGTTACCCTGGGGCTGCACTGTCTGTAGTCTGGTATCCCAAAATGCAGTTTATTGCTACATGTAGTACTTACATGGGCTAGTCATGGAACAGGTTACCCTGGGGCTGCATTTTCTATATTCTGGTATCCCAAAAGGAAGTTTCTTTCTACATGTAGTACTTACATGGGCACAGTCATGGAACAGGTTACCCTGGGGCTGCATCGTCTGTAGTCAGGTATCCCAAAAGGAAGTTTCTTTGTTCACATAGTACTTACATGGGCCAGTCATGGAACAGGTTACCCTTGGGCTGCATTGTCTGTAGTCAGAAGGTATACAACACACTTCTCGCTACTGGCCGTTCGCCGTCACACTAAAGTGATCGGCAAACGATCGACAACCCTCATCAGCGGCTTGTCGATTACTTGCGAGCACTCTCCAACTGCACAGTAACCACGATACTCAACCGTTAACCATTGATTAACATTCGCCAGATTGATTCTATCCTAAGGAATAGCATCAGTCCCATCAGGGTGCATGGTAAGGTTAATCATTGCTTTCCTTCTGTTAGTTAAAGGAATTCTCTCTCAGGGAAGAATCCTTACACAGGGTATCGCGTCTGATCCTTTACGCCACGAGTCAAAACACCAGCGTCAACAATCTCCCATGCAAAATTATCCGAAAGGAGATGTCCCTTTGGGTCGATGTCCACATCATGTTGGAGTTCAAACAAGGGCTAAGACCCCAGGTCTTCATTTGCACACTGAACCTAAACGACACATACTTCCAGGCCCAAACTATCCATCTAGGAAGGTTGGAAGATTCAGTCTAGACAAACAAGAAACACCAGTTCAGGGCACTGTGCTTCGGTCTTTCCACTACACCCATCCTGGTCTCACAGGATCGGGTTTTGTCTCCTCCGTTTCAGGACGACTGACTGACCTTACAGTGGCAACCTTGCATTAGCACCGGAACTTCTGAAGTCTTTTTACCAAGATCCAGTGATCAAGGTAAACCTGTGGAAGTCTTCCTACTTCCCTCCCAGGTGACTGGTGTATCTGGGAATGATTCTAGACACCAATCTCCACAAAATTTCTCAAAACGAGAAGAACTCCCATCCCAGTGACTTGTTTGATTGGAATCAGGCCCTCGATCCCCCAGACATTCTGACCCCCATGGGACCAGAAGTTTGAACAAAACTCAAGGGGTGGGTGTCAGTCGAGAATCTACAGAGTGGTATAACCTTCTCATCCTTCCCCACCCCTCGGACTTGATGCTGTGCTTAGAACTCATCCAAAGAAGAGAGGAGGGACCATAGTGCTGCACCACACGACCTCAGCCCTCAGGACAGAGTCCGAAAGTACCTTCACTTAAATCTCTTAAGAGATGAAGGCCAACTTTCCGGTCCTTCAGGAGCCTCATCGGTTGCTAACAGACCACTCAGTGATGTGATGGGCGACAATACCACACACCACATAGAGGCTCACATCTGCAAGCAAGAAGGAACTTGCTCGTAGCCTATTCCCATCTAACAGTATAAATACTTAAGATGGGCCAAAGTCCGAACTCCGTTCGGTGCCACTATCTGCCCGCTTCATTCCAGACTAGAGTAATGTGCTAGCCGACAATCTGTGCACAGCATCTCCGATAAAGGTATACCAAATGGTCTTTGGATCACCTTGTAGCCGACAAAGTCTCGACTTTACGGGGTCCTCCAACTAGGGATCTGTTCGCAACGCTCCTGAACCTCAGGCTGCCATTGCTCCCCAGCCTTAGACCCCAAGGCTCTCTGGAGAAAAAAAAAAAAAACCAGGCCAACAACGATGGGTACAACAATGACGTTTGCGTCTCGTCCCTGTTTTGTCTGGAGAAGGGCACTCAAGAAGGCTAGAACATCAGTCAGCCTCTCAAGGACTCTCATAGCTACGCTATGTCATTACGCAGAATGGTTTCCAAACCTTTTGCAGCTCCTGATAGAACTCTCTCCACATCAAAGACAACCCACTTCGACACCTACCACAAGCTATAGCT
Organism: Palaemon carinicauda; assembly: GCF_036898095.1. NCBI lineage: Eukaryota > Metazoa > Arthropoda > Malacostraca > Decapoda > Palaemonidae > Palaemon > Palaemon carinicauda. The sequence goes on from NC_090743.1 coordinate 40,456,509, forward strand.
TTGCTATGATTGTACGCCTGGAGACTACCCAGTACCTCCTCTCCCACAGAGGCTTTTCGCAATAAGTTGCGAAAAGGCTGTCTAGATATCTGGGGAATTCCTCAGCATCAGTCTACCAGGCAGTATAACGTCTTGTGTGGTTGGTGTCATGTGAAAGTGTGTCTCTCCACTCGATACCTATATTCCAGCAATAGCGGAATCATCGAGTATATGCAAAATGAAAAGACCCCTATTCAGTTTCAACAGGTAAAGAGGATCACTCAACCTTGATCCTTCACCTTCAAACTGAAAGGAAGGGACATCCTCTCATTGCTAGACCTTTCCTAACTCATACGGACTTACAACTTGCCTTTCTCCAGTCGGAATTAAGACCCTCCTCTCGTTACATGGTTCAAATTCTCCGGTCTCTAAAGAGACCTCCTTATGTTCCACTTCACCAGGCAACAAATTTTCACCTGGTTTAAGAAGACAATGTTCCTACACACACTGACAGCAGCCATACGAGTCAAGGAACTTCATTGTCTCTCTTTCGACATCGCCCACGCCCATTAATGAGAAGGGCGAAAGGCAATGTTCAGCTTCATCCCCGAATATGTTGCCAGACACAGTCTCCAGAGGTGACGGATCCTACACAAGTCTCCACTGGGTAACAGACGATCCAGATCATCCGTTACTGTACCCAGGGTAAGGTATGAGACTCTACCTTAAGAGAACGGCAACAGCCCACCCGGCTCACTTCTCTTGTCATCAGCACTGGGAGAGACTAAAGGAGGATCACCAAAACATCATCTCAACATGACGACTCACGATGTCAGGGGCATAGCTATGCCCCTGGTCCTTCTAAGCAGATTACTCTGTGATGCAGGTTTTACAAGAAAGGATGTGAATGCTCAAGGTGACTTTCACAACCTTTCTCCTGCAAGACGTGACCCACAAGAACTCGATACGATCTCTTATCAGTCCAGTGGTGGCTGCACAACAGCTGGTTGTATACCTCAAGCTCCTTATTGGACAAGTAGCAGAAGGTTGAGGGCACTGTTATCTGGTTTTAGTCTGCGTGAATAAAAAGATTTGACTGGCTCTTATTCTTTTCTTCATCCTACCCTCTTGTGGGGAAAGCAGCATCCTGGGTTCTCTGCATAAGCTGACCTCAAACCACTGCAGGTAAACCATGCTCCCTAGTGTACCTAGTATTAGGCTAATACTGTTGCGTCCCCATACCCGGGCATGGTGGTATTGGGAAAATATTGGTTTACATCAGTTTTTTCCTACATAGACTCGGAATAACTTTACCTAAACAGTCACACTTCTGCATGTCTCAACACACAGCTTGAGTAGGCTGCGGACCTTGCGTAGTAAGGTTTTAGTGAGGGCAGGGACTCCTTATTTTTGAGTACTAATATACTCAGATAAGGAGCCCCAGGGTAAAGCCAAAAGCCAGATTGGCAGGGACGTCCACCTGTCCTAATGGGTGAGTCACCCCTAATAAATATCGTGGTTTGTATTCCAGTAACGGAACAAATGACAAATTCGTGGATAATTTGTATTTTTCCTAGCTATACAAACCTTAGCTATTTATTCAAACTTGCCAGCCAGCCCTATCCCCCTTGAAGTCCTATCTTCAAGCAAAGTGAGCCAAATGACAGGTGTGTGAGCGGGAGTGGTAGCAAGCTACCCCCACTAACTAGCGGTGTGGGTAGTTAACCCTCGCTAAATTTTAATGGCTCGTCATTTCAGCTCCGCCGAAAGGATAACCCCTAATAAATAGCTAAGATTTGTATAGTTAGGAAAAATACAAATTGTCCACGAATTGTCATTTTCTTTCTGCATGTAGTACTTACATGGTCCAATCACGGAACAGGTTACCCTGGGGCTGCATTGTTTTTTAGTATGGTATCCCAAAAGGCAGTTTCTTTCTGCATGTAGTACTTACATGGGTCAATTATGGAACAGGTTACCCTGGGGCTGCAATGCCTGTTGTCTGGTATCCTATTTCTACAGATTTTGTTTGCTGGTTTGAAACTTAGACAAGCCTTCTTCATTCTGCTAATTTATATTGGGGAGTGATGAGGCAACTGGACCTAGGATAGATTGCCCATAGACGTAGAGTATTGCAATCCTTTACAAGTGATGACAAAAATCCTTGAGTATTGGTGGTTGCACTGATGGAAATTGCCCATAGAAAAGAAGTCAAACCTTAACTGTATAAACTTTATTATTACAGTATTACCATTAGTATGATAAACAGGTAATGGTAACTAAAAATAATGTAGGTGTACCAAAAATGTAACAATAATTGCAGTATAGATTTATGACACTAACTGCAAAGGGTTTATGATGGTCTATGAAAACAATAGAGAACTCAGTCCTTTCTTTCAATTTGCAATAGCAAAACATACCAAATCAATTTACTAGACATCATTTATCTACAGATAGTTCCTAATGTACATAAATTCGACTTACAAACAATCAGAGATACAGACACAAATCTAACTGAAAATAACAAAGTTAAGATGAAGAGATACAGTAATAAAACAATATTATACAATTTAATACAATAAGAAAAATGACATTTGTAATAACCTGATATTTATTTCATATGCAACCTGACTATTTGTTACTTTTGTAGCTGGAAATCATAGCCATGGAATTCAGGTTAAGCCTACCCTAGGCCAAAAAAAAAAAATTAGAAAAAAATACAAAAAGCTTCTTGAAACCTGTTAAGTTTGTAAGTTGAGGACCAGTAATGAGGTGAAGGCTTCTGAACTACAAGGTTTGAATTTAGGAACGACTACATTCCTACACAGTGTCATTAGTATTTGTGAAACATATAGTGCTGTTTGCATTTGTGAAATGCTGGTTTATATGTCAGAAAATCTCAAAATAGCTTGAAAAATTAATTAAATGTTATTAACTTTTAATTCTTTTTCTCCAATGCTGAAGATGCTGTTGTTTCAGAATTCAGAACGGGGCCATAGAACAAGTGTGTATGTACTGGTTGTAACAGAAGAGATGGAGGAATGGGATGAATCGAAAGTATTTGGTAAGACTTCATATTATTATTTTGTTCAACTCTTGAATATCAGTTTATGACAGCTTAAGTGCAAGGTGAATTAGAAATATATAAAATACATCAAAGGAAACATGTATTTCACATTAGGGAAAAGTTTCTATTGCTTACAGTATTTGGTAATTTTCAATATTAATCTTACCCGATAATCATGTAGCTGTCAACTCTGTTGCCGACAGAAATCTACGGTCGGGATACGCCAGCGATCGCTATACAGGTGGGGGTGAACACCACAGCGCCATCTGTGGTCAGGTACTCTAGTACTTCTTGTCAACACCACCTCAATTTTTCCTCTGTCGTGCCTCCGGCTAGACCTACATGGATACGCTGTTGATTCTGGAGTTATTGCTCACGATTTGGTGATGTATTTGCTCTAGAGTTTAGCCTTCGCTATTCAGGAAGCTATATCATTAGCTTAGCAAGTTTTTGGAATTAATTTGATTTAATTTTTGATTTAATTTTGGTACGAAGAGAGTATGAACTCTCTTTCACTTTTAAATGGCCGACCCTTCCCTTAGACGGAAGTGTTGGTGTCGAAGAGAGTATAGACTCTCTTAATTTTGCTTAACAAAGTTATAGATTTATTTTATTTCTCTCCGCCTTTTATAGGCCTCTTTGATTAACTTCCTTTTATTATAAACTTATTAAAATTAATTTTTATATTTGTTTATATTCGACCTTTCCTAATAGTAGGCGGTCTTTTCTTGGAACCGAAGTTAATTAACTTTGAGCCCGTCATTTCGTTTTTACCTGTTAACATATTATGCTATTTTAATGTTTTTGAAAGAATTTCTTTGATAGTCTTGTACTGTTTTCAAAGTTGAACTAACGTTTTGTTTTGTCTCTGCAGTTGTTGACGTTCAGAACGTTCAACTTGCGCTCTATCGTTACGATAGAGAGAGAGTCTATCACGGTGTCACGTTGCAGTAAGAGTAAACCGATTCTAGCGTTTTGTTCATTCTTTCTTAGCTTAAATGGTTCTATTCTAATAAAGGAACTTTTTATTTGGGAAACCTTTCAGTTTTTTTCCTTTAACAATAATATGTTTTAACGATATATATAATTGGGCTCTTCTCTCAGGTGCTAAGTCAAGAGAGAGAGAGAGAGAGATAGAGACGGAGGGAGAGAGAGGAGGATAAACGTTTCGTTCAAGCGGGTAACGTTGTTATCGTTTTTGCTCTTCTCCCTAGTCTCTTTAGGGGAAGAAGGTAAACGTTTCTAGAGTTTTATTCTTGTTCTCAGACTTTATGCGGTGAGAGATTTTAAACGTAGTTTATTTGATCTAGTGTTTAATCTCTTTTCCAGCCACTGAATTATTTATCTTTCATTATGTTTTTCTGTTACATTGTAATACTGTTTTCGCAATTACTAACTTTTAATGAAGGATAGAATTGCGTGTTTCAGGTACAAACCACTTAAAGTTTCGAGTTCAGTGAAATAAGTGCAAACAGAAAATCAAAAGTGATACAGTGATAAGCGCAAAGTGTTACAGTGTTGCGTTCGAGGGTTCGTCTGTTCGTGCCAGTTGTTCGCCTAGTCTGGGACCTCTTACAAGCTCCCAAGCCCAGGGGAGAAGTAATGTCGAAGGACTTATGGGTTCAGCAGGCCTTGATCGACGAACAGACGTTTCCCTCCGTGGTTTCGGGTGTAACCAACTCACGTAGCCGACGTGATCACCCCACCCACACAAAGACGAGAGAGCCCATTTATTCCTCGTCTGCGGAAGAGGTTTGTCGCAGAAACCATGGACCAAATCTTGCAGCTTTTAAGTGTAAGTCGGTCCCTTCCGCGCAAGTCCAACTCCTAGGTGGTGCCATTAGCACTGGGTCAGTTCGGACTTGCTGCAGTACGACAACTGCACACCTCCCAGAGAGGCAAGGTGGTATCGCAACAGACAGTAACTCCGTCTGTTGCCGCACCAGCTGTTTTAGACCCTCAGTTTCAACGGACAGTAGCTCCGTTTGTTGTTGTCTTTCTTAAACTCTAGTGGTCTATGCTGCTGACAATGCAGTCTCAGCTTGCGGTGTTGATGCAGGAGTTTCAGGCAGAGAAGGTTAACACACCTCCTCCTGCGAGCGCTCCTCCACCTCTACGCAGTCCAGCCTGCCAGACGTATGATGTTGAGGTTCCTCAAGCTACCTCCATGCGTGAGCTGCCGCATTGGGAGTTGCCAGATACCAGCTCTGTGCAGCAACCTCCACTTTCCTTGAGGCAGGAGCCTCTTGCCACGCGGCAACCTCCTCAACACTTGAGGCAGGAGCCTTATGCTTTGCAGCAACCTCCTCTACCCTTGAGGTAGGAGACTCATGCGTTGCGACTACCTCCTCCATCCTCGAGGCAGCTACCTCTTGCGGTGCGACAACCTCCACCATCCTCGAGGCAGCAACCTCAACTCCACCTCTGCGCAGTCCACCCTGCCAGACGTATGATGTTGAGGTTCCTCAACCTACCTCTACGCGTGAGCTGCCGCATTGGGAGTTGCCAGATACCAGCGCTATGCAGCAACCTCTTGCGTTGCGGCAACCTCCACCATCCTTGAGGCAGCAACCTCAACTCTTGCGGCAGCCACCTCCACTCTTGAGGCAAGAACCTCAACTCTTGAATGGGCTCTCGTGGCATGGTTGGTTTCGACCTGGCCTTTCATTAGAAGGGGCTAGCGTTCGATCCCAAGTATGAGGTAGAAATTTATTTCTATTTGAACACGATGTTGTGTTGATATTTATCCATATTGACTCATTAGGGGTAATTTGAATGAATTACTACCAATTGTGTCACGTGGTGGCCCGGGGAAATCTGGTAAAACTCGCTGGTGAAGAGACTGATGTCTCACCAGGTAAATCCTCGGACAGCTAGATTAGTGTCAGGTTCAGATTTCTTTAAAAAATCCTCCTCTACCCATGAGGCAGCCTCATGCTTATGAGGAGCCTCATGCTATGCGGCATCCTCCTCAAACCATGAGGCAAAAGCCTCATGCTATGCGGCAACCGCCTCAACCCATGAGGCAGGAGCCTCATACTATGCGGCATCCTCCTCAACGCATGCGGCATAAGCCTCATCCCTTGCAGCTTGAGCCTCATCCCATGCAGCATGAGTCTCATACCATGCAGCATGAGCCTCATCCCATGCAGCATGAGCCTCATCCCATGCAGCATAAGCCGCACGCCATGCAACATGCTCTGCTTACCTTACAGCATGCTCTACATACAGCATGCTCTGCATACCTTACCGCATGCTTCTCAGTCACACATCTTTGGTTGTTGCCAACTCACTAGACTGTCAAGCAGTTTCATAACGTTGCCTTCTAGTCTGCTGCTTTTGCACCAGTGAAACCCTCACTGAGAGAACTTAGCTTTTCTCGGATATGGTTCCTGTAGATGAGAAAGTGCTATTCTCCCTCCTTCTGATTTTCCCTTGAGGACTTGTCATTTGGAGAGGAGCCTTTAGCTGCTTAGCCTCCTATGGACTTTTATTTAAGCATAGCATGCTTCCAGGGAGGGTAATGGTTCCACTTCAGTCGCTAACCCCGTCTGTTACCACACCTGCTCCCATAGACCTTGAGCTGTGTTGCAAGACATGCAGTCCAAGCTTAGTCCTTGTTAGAGGATTTTTTGTTTACGGAGTCAGTGTGTCACTGGGAAGACGTTCAACAACCAGCAGAAGTGTCTTGTTGTGACGCAGTGCGGCAACCTCAGCAACCCGATAAGGAGTTGTCTGTACGACCCAGACAGTCTAGACAGCTTCGGGTTGTCACTGTACTTCCTCGCTTCCCCATGGTTGACAGTTCACAGACTGTGCAGCAGTACCATGATCTTGTGTCCGGCTCCGTCAGACGACTAGCTTTTAAGAGCTCCCACAAGTCGTCGCTGTCTGGAGATTCTCAGATGGACTATGGATCTGACCAAGGAACTGGGCCTCCTGGTCAATTTTGAGGAGTCCCAGCTCGTCCCATCCCAGACCATTGTCTACCTGGGTATGGATCTTCAGAGTCGAGCTTTTCGGGCTTTTCCGTCGGCCCCTAAGATATACAGTGATACCTCGGTACTCGACCATAATCCGTTCGAGATCCGTGTTCGACCTCCGATTTGTTCGAGTACCGAATTTTTTTTCCCCATAAGAAATAATGGTATATATTCTATTCCGTTCCCAAGCACTCGAACAGGCCCAAAATATTAATAAAACGTGTACCTAAACAACAATAATTATCTAAATGTGTATGAAATTGGTCAGAAAATCCTATAAAACAATTTTAAACCATTTACTGTACTAAAATAAAACAATTTTAAACCATTTTCTGTACTGTAGTGAACATACCTTTGAGCAGCGGTTCGATGGCATACAGGGATGGATGTGGAGAGGATGGAAGGGGGAGGTTACTGCTTGGAAGGAGAGTCCCCTTCCATGATGTGGCGGGGTAGTTCTCCTTCAGGAGTTGTTTCTCTCTCCAATGAAAGGGTGGGCAGATCTATTTCAGGGGTTTCTTCTCTTCTTTGTCTCTTCTTTGGAGGAGAAACAGGCTTTGATGTAGCAGCTTTCTTTTCTTTTGTGAAAAACTGGTCTATTGTTAATTGTTTCTTCCTCCTCTGCAGTATTCTTCGAAAATGATACATGACACTATCATTAAACATATGCACTGCCCGGTTTGCTACTGCAATTTCTGGGTGGTATTTTTCAGCAAAAGCCTGCACATCTGCCCACTTGGAACAAATTTCATTGATGAGAGAACTTGGAACATCCTCCCTTGCCTCATCCTCTTCTGAAGATTCCTGCTCCACAATCAGATCCTGCTGCTGTTGTTGTTGCAGGTGCAACAATTCCTCCACAGTCAACTCGGTAGAATGGCTTTCTACAAGCTCATCAATATCATCCTTGTCGACCTCAAGCCCCAAACTCCTGCCCATGACAACAATTTCCTCAACGACATCAGTGTCATCAGAAATTACAGGGGTAGCAGTGCTTGGACCCGCCTCTGGTTGGAAACCTTCAAACTCCCTCTCTGTGACACATGATGGCCACAGCTTACGCCAGGCAGAGTTCAATGTCCTATAGGTCACACCTCGCCAAGCTTGGTCAATCATGTTAACAGAGTTGAGGATGCTGAAGTGTTCCTTCCAGAATTCCTTTAGGGTCAACTTCGTGTCACTGGTCACTTCAAAACACTTTCTGAAAAGGGCCTTGGTATAGAGTTTTTTGAAGTTTGAAATGACCTGTTGGTCCATGGGCTGGAGTATGGGAGTAGTATTGGGGGGCAAGAATTTGATTTTGATAAAGCTGTATTCTTCTTTCAAGTCATCCTCGAGACCTGGAGGATGTGCAGGAGCATTGTCCATAACCAGAAGACATTTCATTGGCAAGCTCTTTTCAATGAGGTAAGCCTTAACCTGGGGGGCAAACACTTCGTTTATCCACTCAGTAAAGAATTGTCTTGTGACCCAAGATTTAGTGTTCGAGCGTCACATAACTGGTAGTGCACTTTTACAAATATTATTTCGTTTGAACACCCGGGGGTTGTCCGAGTGGTACACTAACAAGGGTTTGATCTTGCAATCGCCACTTGCATTTGCACACAGCAACAATGTTAGCCTATCTTTCATTGGCTTGTGACCTGGCATCTTCGTCTCGTCCTTGGTAATGTACGTATTGGCTGGCATTTTCTTCCAAAATAACCCAGTCTCATCACAATTAAAGACTTGTTGTGCGATCAAATTTTGTTCATTTATGTACCGATCGAATTCCCCCACGTATTTATCGGCTGCAATTTGATCCGAACTAGCTGCCTCCCCATGCCTAGTAACACGATGAATACCTGTTCTATTACGATACTTTTCAAACCAACCCCTGCTCGCTTTAAATGTAAATGAATCACTTTCACTGGTACTCGGACTTTTCTTCACTAATTCTTCATAGATATGCAACGCTTTTTCACAAATGAACGCTTCACTAACACTTTCCCCGGCCAACTGTTTTTCTTTAATAAATATTAAAAGCAACTTTTCCATCTCCTCAATCACTTGTGGCCTTTGCTTAGTTACCGCCGTAACTCCCGTTGCAACATTCGCCTTCTTAATCATTTCTTTATGCTTTAAAAACGTAGAAATGGTCGACTTCGCCATTCCGTATTCTACCGCTAAATCGGACACTCGTACACCATTCTCATATTTCGCTATAATTTCCTTCTTCAACTCGATCGTTGTTCGCACTGTTTTCCTCTTCTCCTTCCCCTTAACACTCATTACTTTCTTGGGACTCATTATGAAAGCTAAAAAAGCAATTAAAAGCACTGAAAATCACTAAATCACAACGAATGCTGATCGCGCGTTGTCTGAGTGACGCTCTCGAGAGAACTGATGCTTCCCGAACAAGCGAGAGTGGCCGAGATGGCGCGATCATCACAAAGCCCATGCGGTCGTCACGTGTTCGGCTGGTCGAGTACCGAATTTTTGGTCGAGCACCGCAGCAAAAATTTCTCGAAAATTTTGGTCGAACTCCGAATTGTTCGAGTATAGAGTCGTTCGACTACCGAGGTATCACTGTACTAAGCCCTAGATTGCATCCAGAGCATGCTGAGAAGGAACCGATGCTCAGTCAGGTAGTGGATGAGTCTAACAGGGACACTTTCATCGCTGGCACTGTTCATCGAGTTAGGGAGACCCCACCTCCCCCCCTTCAGTATCATCTAGCGGCTCACTGGATAAAGGACATGACGCTAGAGACGATCTCAGTTCCTGTTTCCGAAGAGAGGAGGTCTACTCTCACGTGGTGAAAGAACAGCTTTCTTCTCAAGGAAGTCTACCTTTGGCTGTTCAGAAACCCGACCGCCGTCTCTTCTCTGACGCATCAGACACGGGCTGGGGTGCGACTTTGAACGGACAGGAATGCTCGGGAACATGGAATCAGGAGCTAAGGACACTTCACATCTATTGCAAGGAGCTGTTGGCGGTTCATCTGACCTTGATAAACTTCAAGTCCCTCCAGCTTAACAAGGTGGTGGAGGTGGACTCTGACAACACCACAGCCTTGGCTTACATCTCCAAGCAGGGAGGGACTCATTCGTGGAAGTTGTTCTAGATCGCAAGGGACCTCCTCATCTGGTTAAAAGATCGAAAGCTCACGCTGGTAACGAGGTTCATTCAGGGCGATATGAATGTCATGGCAGATCGCCTTAGCCGGAAGGGTCAGGTCATCCCCACAGAGTGGACCCTTCACAAGAATGTTTGCAGCAGACTTTGGGCCCTGTGGGGTCAGCCAACCATAGATCTGTTCGCTACCTCGATAACCTAGAGGCTCCCGTTGTATTGTTCTCCGATTCCAGACCCAGCAGCAGTTCACGTGGATGCTTTTCTGCTGGATTGGTCCCATCTCGACCTGTATGCATTCCCGCCGTTCAAGATTGTCAACAGGGTACTTCAGAAGTTCGCCTCTCGCAAAGGGACACGGCTGACATTGGTTGGCTCCGCTCTGGCCCGCGAGAGAATGGTTCATAGAGGTACTGCAATGGCTGGTCGACATTCCCAGGACTCTTCCTCTAGGAGTGGACCTTCTACGTCTACCTCACGTAAAGAAGGTACATCCAAACCTCCACGCTCTTCGTCTGACTGCCTTCAGACTTTCGAAAGACTCTCAAGAGCTAGGGGCTTTTCGAAGGAGGCAGCCAGAGCGATTGCCAGAGCAAGGAGGACATCCACTCTCAGAGTCTATCAGTCTAAAGGGGAAGTCTTCCGAAGCTGGTACAAGGCCAATGCAGTTTCCTCATCCAGTACCACTGTAACCCAGATTGCTGACTTCCTGTTACATCTAAGGAACGTAAGATCCCTTTCAGCTCCTACGATTAAGGGTTACAGAAGTATGTTGGCAGCGGTTTTCCGCCACAGAGGCTTGGATCTTTCCACCAACAAAGATCTACAGGACCTCCTTAGGTCTTTTAAGACCTCAAAGGAACGTCGGTTGTCCACTCCAGGCTGGAATCTAGACGTGGTCCTAAGGTTCCTTATGTCATCAAGATTTGAACCTCTCCAATCAGCCTCTTTTAAGGACCTCACATTAAAAACTCTTTTCCTCGTGTGCTTGACAACAGCTAAAAGAGTAAGTGAGATCCACGCCTTCAGCAGGAACATAGTTTTCACATCTGAAACGGCTACATGTTCCTTGCAGCTCGGTTTTTTGCTAAAACGAGCTTCCTTCACGTCCTTGGCCTAAGTCGTTCGAGATCCCAAGCCTGTCCAACTTGGTGGGGGACGAACTGGAGAGAGTACTTTGCCCAGTTAGAGCTCTTAGGTACTATCTAAAAAGGTCATAACCTTTACGAGGACAATCAGAAGCCTTATGGTGGGCTATCAAGAAGCTTTCTCTTCCAAGGTCTAAGAACTCAGTTTCTTACCTATTCAGGCTCCTGATTAGGGAAGCACATTCTCATCTGAAGGAAGAAGACCTTGCTTTGCTGAAGGTAAGGACACATGAAGTGAGAGCTGTGGCTACTTCAGTGGCCCTCTAACAGAACCGTTCTCTGCAGAGTGTTATGGATGCAACCTATTGGAGAAGCAAGTCAGTGTTCGCATCATTCTATCTCAAAGATGTCCAGTCTCTTTACGAGAACTGCTACACCCTGGGACCATTCGTAGCAACGAATGCAGTAGTAGGCGGGGGCTCAGCCACTACATTCCCATAATCCCATAACCTTTTTAACCTTTCTCTTGAATACTTTTTATGGGTCGTACGGTTGGCTAAGAAGCCTTCCACATCCTTGTTGATTTGGCGGGTGGTCAATTCTTTCTTGAGAAGCGCCGAGGTTAAAGGTTGTGATGAGGTCCTTTAGTATGGGTTGCAGCCCTTTATACTTCAGCACCTAAGAGTCGTTCAGCATCCTAAGAGGACCGCTACGCTCAGTAAGAAAGACGTACTTAATAAAGACAGAGTAATGGTTCAAGTCGTCTTCCTTACCAGGTACTTATTTATTTTATGTTATTTTTGAATAACTAATAAAATAAAATACGGGATACTTAGCTTCTGTGTTAACATGTATGCTGGTCTCCACCCACCACCCTGGGTGTGAATCAGCTACATGATTATCGGGTAAGATTAATATTGAAAAATGTTATTTTCATTAGTAAAATAAATTTTTGAATATACTTACCCGATAATCATGATTTAATTGACCCACCCTTCCTCCCCATAGAGAACCAGTGGACCGAGGAAAAAAATGAGGTGGTGTTGACAAGAAGTACTAGAGTACCTGACCACAGATGGCGCTGTGGTGTTCACCCCCACCTGTATAGCGATCGCTGGCGTATCCCGACCGTAGATTTCTGTCGGCAACAGAGTTGACAGCTACATGATTATCGGGTAAGTATATTCAAAAATTTATTTTACTAATGAAAATAACATTTTTAAGTTTACACTTAGAATTAGTCCTTTATGAAGTTTTTGTATTTTCTTAATGCTAAGAAGTATAATAATTATACTTTTGAGTTTTGTTAGGGTTTAATTTCATTCCCCATAATTTGCACTAGATTGTTTTAGCTAGATATCTATTGCAGTTATTCAGCCACCACACGTCTACATTCAAAGGATGGAATTGATGCTGAGAGAGTAGCATCTATGCATAGGTAGTAGGTTGGCCAGGTCACCAGCCACCGGTTGAGATATTATCGCTAGAGTTATTGGGTCCTTTGATTGGCCAGACAGTAGTACATTGGATCCTTCTCTCTGGTTACGTTTTATTTTCTCTTTGCCTACACACACAGAATAGGCTGGCTTATTCTTTACATATTCTCCTCTGTCCTCTTACACCTGACAACATTACCAAACCATTCTTCTTCTCCCAAGGGGTTAATTAATGCACTATAATTGTTCAGTGGCTGCTTTCCTCTTGGTAAGGGTAGATGAGACTCTTTAGCCATGGTAAGCAGCTCTTCTAGGAGAAGGACACTCCAAATTCAAACCATTGTTCTCTAGTCTTGGGTAGTGCCATAGCCTCAGTACCATGATCTTCCATTGTCTAGGGTTAGAGTTCTCTTGCTTGAGGGTACACTAGGGCACACTATTTTATCTTATTTCTCTTCCTCTTGTTTTGTTAAAGTTTTTATAGTTTATATAGGAGATATTTATTTTAATGTTACTGTTCTTAAAATATTTTATTTTTTCTTGTTTCCTTTCCTCACTGGGCTATTTTCCATGTTGGAGCCCTTGGGCTTATAGAATTCTGCTTTTTCAACTTGGGTTGTAGCTTGCAATTAATAATAATAATAATATGCATCAAGCTTATTTTCAAGCCAAACAACATATCATTAGTATATAGTATGAAAACTAAGGGGCAGAGAATACTACCCCGTATTTTACACAAAATATCTCTAGCATAATACCTTAAATATTGCATTTAAAGTACTAATTTATGGTAATGCACTAGCCAGTTGGAATTTTCAAACTATTGAGCAAAAAACTGTACATTATTAGTACATATCATTAGTAGTGGCAAGAGTTCGTCCAGTAACCCACATTCATTAAAAAAAAAAAAATTCTATAGTTATTACCCACATGGAAAAACTATTCAGCACACTTATCATAACATACTACTTAGCGAGTAGGCCTTTTTATCTTTTCTTATCTTGAAATTCCAAACTACTTTACCAAGAGTACTTTCTCCCTTACCAGTCTTGTTGCAATTTCTTTCCATACTTTTCTCCTTGAGTTTCTTTTTTCCAATTCCTCCTTAAGACTTAATACCTGTGGAGGTACTCTTTCAATGCTACACAATATTGGTTGTAACAGGAGTAGATTGCCTAAAAACTTTTGAGTAAATTATATGTTTGTTGTCCCTCACAGTGTTCTTAAATGTACACTGTCATAGCATTCAATAATTTTATCTGGTTTAAAAGTAGTGTGTATTTAAATAAATTTTCAATATACTGTGCAATATCAATCCTGCAATATAGCCAGTGGATTCTCAATTAGGGCTGAAATCTACTGTGAAACCAAAACTGTCATATTTCAAGGAGATATCGGATACAAACAAAATTATGAAGTTGAATTTGAATGAGAGACATCGGGATTCCCTCCTTTCAGACTTTTTACATCAAATTTTCCCTCTTAAGATTTACACTTTGGTAAGTCAAAGATTTCATTGTATCCATTATTTATGCTAAAAAATTTTAGTCCTAATTTTTTAACTAGAAGTTTGTTGTACATATTTGAGCATTCACAGAACCTGAAACTAATTACAGAAAGAATAAGCCGTACCATGTAAGGACACTTCCATATTTAATGAAACTGACCTATACAATTTAGGCCTTGATATTTTAACTTTAATACACTTCTATGGTGTGGAATGAATGTGTAAGTATTAGGCTCATCCTTTAAGATTTTAGGGTCAATTCATGTTGTATGGCTTAGAATTAGCACTGATGCATTTTAATCTTACCTAAGTAATTCTCTGCAAGATAAAAATGGTTAATCGTCTGCATACAGTAACAAGGTAAATTTACAGAGTGTAGCAGACTTATGAACAAACTGATTTACCTTGAAAAGCACCTGCCATCTAAATCTCAAATTCAACTTGGGTAATTACTGTAACTAGTGGTTTTCTAAGATTTGATTTAATGGTTGGTTGAAAAAATTACGGTATGATCTATATACTCGATAGACTGTTTATAAATACCTGTATATTAAATTATTGATGAGGGGAATATTTACTGTCTATTGGTGATTATGTTCTGATAACTGCTTATTATAAAGGTGCTTCCAGCTGAACAGGCAAACATCATTAACAAAACACAATGGGAGAGGCAATGAGCACCAATGACATCAGATGTGAGAACACCACAGGCAAACAATCTTGGCGCCGTGTTCGTAGTTGAGGCAAGAAACAGTGGTACTGTTAAGGGGACCGTCTGCCATGGTGTTTTGACATATCAACTTTCAGAAATCAAAAATCATTTTATTGCTTCTATGTATGCAGAAACATATTGTACATGCTCTCCAGAAGTTTCGGACAATTATTTTTACAAATAACGAAGATAGAGCAGTCTTTAAATGATGACGTCATCCTTACTGCATCCTCTGCATGACTGAGTTTGACGAAATCGCCTTTGTGTTTATTTTGCATATATGTAGCAATTTTTTCACTTAGGTTACGAAATCTCGTACGTCTAGCAGAAACGGAAGGCTTGGTAGAGGGTAGGTGACGAAAACTACGAGCTATGAGAACAGCAGCCAGAGTTTCCAAAGACGTATAGAAGTTATAATGCATGTGTTTTTTTACTTGCAGTTCGTAGGTATACTGTATTGTGTTTTCACAACGTCCTCGGGAACTTTATAACAAGGCCAATGTTACCTAAAGTCATAAAAAGAACAAAAAGTAAGCAGAGAGCAAGAAAAAAGAACCAAGAAGAGAGGGGAACACAAATATGAATACAAAGCTAAAACCTTGTAACTACAACTCTGGCAACAATGAGAGGCCGCTGGCAACTCATGACACCCTTACGCCAAGTGTAATAGTAAACTTAGGGTGTAAATACCTCGTTTAGGGTGCATTTATGTAGGAATAAAAAATAATCGTACAAAGTTATCATAGTAATGTTATCTTGATTTCTTTAAGAAAAGAAGTGAGAATTTGTTGCAAATCTTTGGGAGCTCATAACTCAAAAACATACTTATTCACACTTAGGTACATTTTTCTCACTTATTTCTTGTTTGATTTTAGAGAGAAAGATATAAATGAAAAGAAAAATAAAAATCCCACAATTCTGTGTACCTGAATTTTGATTTTCTTGTTTCTCTTTTTTTTTCATGAATATTTTACATTTAGACGAAGAAAATTAAGAAAAAATTCATTAAAAAAAAATAAAAAGGAAAATTGAAAATCTGTCACACTGAATTATTTGATTTATAAAGGAATTTTGATGGTATGATTTTCAAAACAATTGGTGTCATATTAGTGAAGAAAATTTTCCCAAAATTTTTTTTTAAATCATGATTTTTGCTAATATATCAAAAAAATTTGAATAGAAATTGTGTATTTTGAATAAGTAGCAAAAAAAATTCATTGCATGGCGGATGGTCCCCTCAAGGCACGATTCCAGAAGTATCATGTCTGCCATGTGGCATTGGCTGCTAGTTTGTTGGTCTTGCCCCTGTTGTTGTTGTTGTACCTTCTCTAAGATATCGTGAAATGTGTTTGGCTTCCTTCTCGTGTATGTTTTAAAAGTTTTACTCATAGCCATTTTGCAGTTCATATAAAATACAGTAGTTATGTACTGTAATTGTCTTCCTCCTTGCAGTTCTTATAAGCAACCCCTTTTACACCATTCCCTTTACAAACTTCTTTGTTCTGGTAAAGTGTAGCAATTATAATCCACTGGAGTGGCATTTTCTTTATTTCCATTTTATTCTTGCTGCTCACCATAGCAATGATACTATATTGCCTGGACCAGAAACGGTCAACTAACTGCCGAACCCAAAGTATGTTCGAATTGAGCACATTTGCAGACATAGATTTTCAACTTTGCCATGGGGATTATATAGATTTGGTTCCTCTCTATTACCAGATCCATGCATTTCGTTATTGCATTGCTGATATCATCACCACTCATTCCTGCCACCCCTTATTGTCTAGTAGTAGGTTGGCTAAGGCATCAGCCACATTGAGATACTACTGCTAGAAAGTTATCGAGTCCTTTGACCGACCAGATGTTACTACATTAGATCCCTCTATGGTTACAGCTTATTTTTCCTTTGCTTACATATATACTGAATTGTACATTATTCTCTTTCCTCATACTCCTGAAAACACTTAGATAACTCAAAAATTCTTCTTCACTCAAGGGGTTAACTATTGCACTGTGGTTACTTTTCACTTGGTAAGGGTAGAAGAGACTTTAGCTATGGTAGGCAGCTCTTCTAGGAGAAGGACACTCCAAAATCAAACCATTATTCTCTAGTCTTGGGTAGTTCCATAGCTTCTGTACAATGGTCTGCCACTGTCTTGGCTTAGAGTTCTCTTGAGAGTACGCGTAAGCAACCTATTCTATTTGATACCTTATTTCATTTCTACACTGGGCTATTTTCCTTGTTGGAGCCCTGGGTGAATAGCATCCTGTTTTTAAAAACTAGGATTGTAATTTGATTGGTAATAATAACTAGAAAAGCATTCAGAGTGCAGACCTCCGCCACGGCAGCTCATTTCTCGAAACCAGCTTGCCTTTCCCAGAATCAATTTAGAATTTGAAGTCTGTGTGACAACCATCTGCAAACTTCGGGTTAAGTTTAGGGTTAATTGGTCAACCTTTTGCTTGACCTTTGACCTGGAATTTTCAAAACTGATACACATCCACGTCTCAACATAACAATTAATCCCTGAAAGTTTCACTACTCTATGAGTAAAATTATGGCCTGAAGCAGTACTATATGAGTAAAATTGTGGCCAGGAAGTTGTTCACAAACAGACAAACAGGGGTAAAAACTTAACCTCCTCCCGAATTCGTTGGCAGAGGTAATAATAACAATGATGTTTGCCTGTTGGGTACTGCTTGGTCATGTGGATGTACCTGAAGGCATAAGAAGTTACTTTATCAGTGGAGAACAGTTTACCATTTTCAAGATTTTCTAAGTATATTTTATTAAAAAAATATGCTTGGAGGATTTAGTAATTATTACAAATTAAGATTTATGAACAAAAGATGTGAATAAGTAATTCTCTTTATGCTTCTCAGGTCGTAAGCGGAAGTGGTTCAGTATGGAGGAGGCCGTAGAACAGCTGGCTAAGCACAAACCAGTTCAAAGCAGTTATGTAAGTCTCCTACTCCCTAGCGGCCACCATCACCACTCTACAGCATCTACACACTCACCGTCCACATGCCAGCAAAAACTGTCACTGGCGGATCCTAATCACATTATTCAGGGTGAAGTTGAAATTATTCAGGAGGGAGTTGATATTGCAGAAGAGAAGAGTCCGGACGTGGAAGAGGTCGCAGACAATGATGACGAAGAAAAAGAGGAGACAGAAGGTGAAAAGGAAGCAGAATCTCAAGAACCCAACGAGGGAGCCACCAGAACCCCGGGATCATCTCAGGAGGACCTAAGTAATGGATCTGTAATGGGAAGTTCTGCCAACAATACTTAAATTTGTATCCCATAGTCATATCAGCTTTATGCATTAGTTCCACTTGCATAATGTCAGTTATATTTCACTTCATTTCATTTTGTTGATTGACCAAAGGTATTTGTACATCAATTTTACGAATACTCTCCCGACCTCTTGTTTTACATCTAATCATGTTCATCTGGATAGATCATTCCCATAGATATCTTCCCTCATTGAATGCAAATATTACCATTTTATTTATTGGGATGATTATCCCTTATTTGAGAATTTTTAAGTGTCTGCAATACATTCTAGTTAAACAGTATGTACTGTAGTAGTATCATTTTGTTTTGTTTTTCATTTCACTGCAATAATGTATTTTATTCTCTTAATTTATTGATTAGGTTGTTAATTCTCCTATGTCCTCTTTTACATGTACTCATCTTGACCATGAATATATATGTATACATATACAGTATATATATATATATATATATGAAGTCTGTTAACATTCCTGTTTGTTCATAGTATTGTAAGGTTGAAAACCCTACTGTCATTTGTCTTGAGTAACAATACTGTACCATTCTTCTTGACTTACACAAAAATTTATTCTCATATGTGTCAAGGTTTCTGATATCTTCTGTAGTGGAACTTCTACCCTGCCCTTAGAGCATAGGATTGTGTTGTCTTCGGTTGTCCTTGTCTTCCACTATTGTTCAATACTCTCTCTTGGTTTCTCTGTTTACATCTTCCGTCCTGTGAGTGTGTGTGCGTGTCTTACCATTGATTTATCATCTTGTACTCAGTTACTTTCCTCTTTTTAACACTTCATTCTAGTAGATATTTTTCTTGGGGTTGTGGTGACCGATGTGGTAACGTCCCTGACTGGTGAACGCCAGACTAGGGTTCGAGTCTTGCTCAAACTCGTTAGTTTCTTTGGTCGCTGCAACCTCACCATCCTTGTGAGCTAAGGATGGGGGGTTTGGGAGAGCCTATAGGTCTATCTGCTGAGTCATCAGCAGCCATTGCCTGGCCCTCCTTGGTCCTATCTTGGGTGGAGAGGTGGCTTGGCCGTTGATCATATGTACAGTATATATGGTCAGTCTCTAGGGCAATGTCACTGTTCCTTGCCTTCTCCATTCATGAGCGGCCTTTAAGCCTTTAAACTATATCAGTAACATACAGTGCCATGTGAAATTTTATATGCTGTGTTCCTTCGTTGAAGCTTATGTTTTAAGCACACACTGTGTGTGACCTGTAAGTTTGTATGTGTATATACATGCATGTATGCATTATCCAGGTACTTTTATCTTTTATTTATTTTTTTATTTTTTTTTGCAAGATTTCAGTCCTCTACTTCAGTGAATCTCTAGTCGATCTGATATTATCTGGGTGTAGTAACAAGGAATAAATGAGTCTTAATTCTTGATAACTTTAGTTAATTTTTCTCTTCATTTCCATTCTTTCTTGTTTCTCCTCCTCCTCCTTCCCATATACCTATGTACAGTTTATGATTTGTGATTGTGCTTGCTCAATTTTACTTTGGTGTTAAGTAATTTGCTTAAGCAGTACAGTATGTTGTATGTTTGATAATTTTAGTTTTTTATATTGCTTATAACAAAGATTTTTTTTCATCTTTTTGTTTAGTTATGAATTATGTGCATGATTTGGAATTTTTCATTTTTATTGTTTTTGTTTAATGATTTTGGTTCTCCATAAACTTAATTTTTCCATCATCTTTTGCATACTTGATTTGGAATTTTGTCTCAATTGAGGAGAACAAGCTTCCATTCTATTGCATGTTCCCTATACAAATACAACCCTTTTTACTTTGCAAAGTTGCTTCAGCAGATGAAGGCATTAAAGAATATTAAATATTTGTGTTACAAATTAATTAAACTACATCTTTTTATTGTATCTTTCCAAAAAATGAATGCAAACTTTATTCTAATTATAACTTGCATATACAGTATAAAGTAAGTGGTTTTAGGGTTATGTAAAAACATAATTCTCAAAACAATGTCAATTTCCTTAAATTATTTTCAGTTAACAAAGGCCTTTTTTGGCTGGTATGAGTGTATACAGTATAGTGAAAATTTGTATTCCAAAAGAATGTAAGTGGTCGTTAGGTTTTTCACAGTGTAAGTTTTCAGACTCCCACAATTATAACTTTTTCCAATGAAATCATAAACTTTGCAATAATGGAAAACTAATCTTCTGAAAACTGGACTGCATGTAGTTATTGGGTTGTTAGTGTGTGTGCATCAATGTCTGCCTTTTTCAGCAAATTCCTTCTTAGCAGTTGGAGATATTTTGATGACACTATAGCTCAGAATAGGACAGCACGATGTCACTAGCAGCAACGAGGTCACCGTCATATTGCTACGCTCTGGCTCAGGGCATTCCTGTACTGACAGGTTCCGTTTCATTTTAAAGGTTTCAAGAAGTAGTTTTTAAAGGATATTTTTATAAAAATTGTCGGACTTGTGTTAATGCCATACTTCTCTTTTCCACTCATTTTGATTACCCTAAATGAATCTGCAATGACAATGGAAAGTCCAAATTAGCCTGCTATTGAAAAGTGTTAGTTTATGGTGCTCATTTATAAATTTATGCATTGAAATGCTTTCATTACTATTTTATTTTTTTTTTCATTTTATGGCTACTCTTAAGACACTGTAAGCTAGATACACGCTCAGTGTACGAGCGATAATAATTCTTCAACTACTTATACACACACATGTAGCAGTTTTGAAGGTGAAATATTGGAATGTGCTTTTGTTTGATTCTGTATTCATTATAAGCAATGTTGATGATAATGTTACATAAACTGGAAGTGTATTTCTGGCTACATGACTTTAATTCCATTGTGATAGCATACCAGTGATGACAACATTGCTGTCTTAAATTTTGCAATTCACCGAGAGTTTAACTACTGTATTAGAAGCCCATTGAAAGTTCCATAATACAAGTCATTGCAATGCTGATTTCACTGTTGTGTTCATTTTTTTTTTTTTTAAATGCATACTCCTCAAATGATTATCAGAATAAGTTTCACATACACATCTGACCTTTTGTATTCTTAAGGGTGCAAAGACAAATGTTTAAGTTTTCAGAAGGAAAATTTTGAAGGAATGCTTAAACATTTGGTAGTATTTTCTGGTCACGAGACTAGTCTTACATATTCTATGAAGCTAATCGTTTAAAAAGCAAATCCAGTTATTTGCAATCTTGGCCATTTAAACCATATCTGCCTGAATAACGAAGGTCACTTGTAATTTTCTTGTACTGTACCTTATTTTGTAAATGCTAGAGGATATGAGCAGATTGGTACTTTACCAGTATTTTATAATTTTTAGATGCCAGTGACTACAATTATTATTTCATTGTCATATGTTTCCTGCACAGATCATTCCTCATGTTTGTTGTCTTGTTCAGTCATCAAAGTTTTTTTACTTTTTTTTATCAACCACTGTCAAAAGTAAATTTATTTCTTCAACTGTGCTAGAATATTTTGGGAAAAGGGGTTATTTTTACAACCTGCCAAGCATACCTTTTATCAATGGAAAGATTTTAAAGTTCTTGTTCTTGTATATCATTCAGATCATATGTAAGATAAGTTTCTTATACCAGTCAAGTTTTATCCAAACTTGAGCTGTAGGAATTAAAGAATCCAATTCTACTCTTCTCAGTGCAGGTCACTTAAGAAATCTATGGGATGACTACCAAGTATGGCGACAGGCTGGTAATTGTAACCAGTACAATCCCGCTTCCAAAATATGTTGAATTATTCACCATTCATTTAGGATGTTTTTTTTTAATGTTTTATTGTTATTGGCATTTTGTACAGTATCTGTTTGTTCCAGTATAATTACAATCCCTCGTCCTTTAAAAGGAGTAGGACCTCAGAGAAGCTGGAAACTGCCACTTAAACTTTTAGAGGTAGTTATAGTTCTTTAATGTGACTTTGGCCGCAAATTACACTCTTACTTCTCGGCTGCCGCTTAAAATTTTGCTTTTTCTGTCAGATTGATTCAGTGTAGTGTACTGTATTGTACTAGCAGGCAGTTGTGTTCAAGAGATATTAATGGAAGAAGCCAAGAATATGCAGTGTTTCCTAATAACTGTAATAGTGAGACCATTTTCTGTGTCATCTGCTGTTATCCCACATACGTGTTTTTGTTGGGTGGCATTTATGTTGCTGTGTGATGCCTCACAACGATGACGACAACGTGAAACTAAGGATGTTGGTTTTCCTTAGACATTGCTGGTACTCCATCAAAGGAAGAGTTCTGCTGCCGCAGTGTTTGAAGGGGAGTGCCGCCTACCTTCTTTTCTTCAGTGTCATCGATACCAGAAAGGTGTTAAGAACTTTATTGCATGGTTGTGCCATTGTGATATCTTTCCGCATGAAAGTGTCATCGTTGGCCAGCACAACTCAGAGAATACAAGCTTAAAGTTCTTCCTTCTCTCCTACATCATCTTTGTTAGTCTTCGCTGCAACTTTAAATCATCAAAGAAGTCTAGGAAGACCAATTGATAGGATACATGACTCCTACCATTCTCTTCACGAGAGAGAAATAGTGTAGAATTGAGAATGCTCAGGAAAGGGATCTCGGTACACTGTTATCTTGTTCGAGAGGGGAGATGGCATTTAATGGGAACAATCCCATCCCCGAGTAGATGTATTGGTTCAGTGCTCTGCTTCTTACAAGAACAAGTGCACTGCCAGTTGTAATAAATGGCTCCACCTTCTTTCCTCTTCTTGGACAATTAATGATTTTTTATTTTCTCTTCAGGAGAGTGAGAATCTGTGCATGACGGGAACTTTCTCTCGTTGGGAAGTAGTATCAGCACACACAACCACTACCTATGCACCGTCTACTTTCAGGACAGGTTCATGCCAAAAACTCTCCCCTGGAAAAGGCATCGGCACTTCCTGCTTGTACTAGTACCAAGCACACTCAGGGGCACCACCCTCTTTCCACTATCCTGGACAAGTGACCAATCTCTCTTGTAGGGCAGAGTAAAATGATGCATTCTGAAGAAGTATCATTACACACTGCTTCTGCTCTTGTATATGGTCTTATATGGGGAATACATGCCAGAAATTATCCCTTAGCTGGAAGAAATGTCAGCTTACATAACTATCAAACTCATACCAAGTGCACTGCCCATGAATGCGACTCCAGAGAGCGCTACCTCTGGCAACATAGTGTGCGTACGGTGAACGTAGCTAATTGGGAAAACAGTAGGCGCTGCCCTCATCCTCATCCTTCTTCAGAGTTCAGAGATGAAAACCCAGTATTTTAGTTCAAAGCAGAGCAAGTTTGATGACATTACCAGACCATCTCGTCACAAAGCCGACTGATCCCACTGAAATCGTTCACTGCAACACCACCAGTCTTCATGCAGTTGTTTTCCTCACCGCCCATCACTGCTGGATCAATCTCGATGTGACCGGTCAGTGTGATCAATTTTCTGCGAGCTTGGGCATCTAGCATTATGGTAATCGCGCAGTTGGATACGTCACTCCTATTCTCCAAGTGGCCTTTGTGTCACAGAACATCTGATATCTACTTTGTTCCAGATTTTCCAGTCTACCATACAGGTGGAGGAGAAACCTATGGTCATTCCCATTACTTTTACATGTTTCGAGATCTTTTCATGAGCGCCGAGGTTATCTTGTAGTTTTCCCGTTCTTCACATGAACGTTCTAGTTTTGAATGCTCCTCGCACGACCTTTGTTCCCCTGGTGCTTGGTCTCATTGCCCAATCGATCGTTTCCCACAAAATCAGTCTTGCTCTGTGACTGGGAACCTTGCAATCAGAAACATTTGTTTGTTTTTCAGGTGATCCATACTTTTGAGCCACACAGGGTAACTAGTACCTAAACCACTTAACACCTTATTCCTGTTCCTTCCTAATGCTCCCGGTGAGAAAACTTCCACTACCTGCATCTTCCCACAGTCAGTGACTAGTTCACGTCATGAGATCTTCCCAAATTCCAAGATCTTCCAACTTATTCACTTGATAGGGATTGGAACAGGTGATTTCTCAGGTCTGATCTCAGCGTTTGTAAAAGCACCAAGAAGCTACATCATGCTCATACCGTAATTGGCAAGGATCCTCTTCAACCAAGACACTTACTTGTGTGACCCTCCTACGGGGTGCCACACTCTTCAATGAAGAAGTCTTTTTGTATCCACTTTTAGCCTCTGGAAGCCAGAAGAATTTCAGTCACCAAAGGAGACCGATCAACTCTTGTTTGTGCATTCTGCCTCTTTAGGGGATCTAACTTCATTCTGTTCGCAAACCAACCTGTGAATGTCGTAAGGAAAATTGTTGAGAGAATCTTCAACCCTACTGCACCTGATTTTCAACACATACCTCCAGAGGTAGAGATCTTCAAAACTTGTCTAGAATCACCAAGGTCTTTGGACTCTCGGGGCATCTGTGATGCCTATCAATGGAAGTACTATAGTATGCCCATTGATCGACACCTGAATTGTAACCAGCCCATCCAGTGCCATCGATATGGATTTTGTCAGGATCAAATCCTATTTCTTCAATCTGAGGAAATCCTTATGCTCTAGCCAATTGAGTACTTCATAACCTGCTTCTCTTGACAATAGAGGTTCTTTGTGCTAGAAGTGAACCTTTGCCACTGTCCATTGATCTACCAATTGCAATGCTGACAACAGGGATCTGATGGAAGACTCAGGCACAAAGGCATGTCTCTTTCAGACCTGGAGACTACTACCATGGAAGCCACTTCCAGGACCAGTCCAGACAGCTTCCCATTTCAACCGCTGGTTGAGTACAGTTTTATTCTTTGCATCGACCCAACATGCAAAAATCCTGAAAAACAAGTATTCATACATAGTCTGCCTTCCTGAAGCAACATTGGTGAAGAAAAATGCACTTTAAAGTCTTCAAAGATTGTTCTCC
Organism: Palaemon carinicauda; assembly: GCF_036898095.1. Classification (NCBI taxonomy): domain Eukaryota; kingdom Metazoa; phylum Arthropoda; class Malacostraca; order Decapoda; family Palaemonidae; genus Palaemon; species Palaemon carinicauda. The sequence continues at coordinate 40,481,600 of NC_090743.1, forward strand.
AGGCCTTTACTCTCAACTCCTGCAGAGAAGTCAATGAGTCCCCTTGGAACCGACCATCTTCTCATTTCTAGACTGTTCAAGATGAAGATGTCAAGTACTGTACTCTCTGCCATCAGGAAGAGGACTTCTTGCCCTTGATGAACGTGGAGGGTACATGCATCTTGATACCTCGGGGCTTTCGTTACCAGTTCAAAGCACAACATTTTGGACTGTTAATGCCCACAAGCACTCATCCTTCACCTCCTTTGGTGCATACTTTATTGAGAATTGACTCTCGGGTTTTCCCAACGATCAACTTTTCCTCTCTCTCTGCAAAATGCAATGCTCCAGGATCAAGCTAGTTGGCCTCCTTTTGTCAAAATCTAAGAATTGTGTACACTCGGTAAATGCAGTCTTATGGCCAGGCATACCGTAATACATTGAACGTTTGTATTCCAACATGCTGGTTACTTCTGGATGCCTTCGCTTTTCTGTCTGTTTATCTGGTTTACTGATTTCTCAACAGTCTCTTGATAATATCAGACTCAAGATAATCCCATGTGCCACACACCGAAGGGTATCCTGATGTGCATATTTGAAGCACCAGTAGAACTACAGTACTAATCTTCTGTTAGTTACATCAGAGAAGGGATGATACTACAATCAGAGCCCCTCTACAAAGGATTGCAGTTTTCCTCTTCCTTCGTTGAGGGAGCTCATCTCGGTCTCAGCAGCAAGAGGCTGTCACTCAGCCTTAACCAGATTTTTACTCGAAAGCTAGGACCAATTCCCTTCAGAGGATCAGTCAAGGATTAGGAAATTCTCTATCTCCAAGGGGTCTTCCTTTTCTTAGAACTCAAGCAGCCCCCTGTGGGATCTTAATAGTCATCAGGTTTTCCAAGCGGACCTAAGGAGAAGTAAGAATGTCAGGCTGTTGTCTTCTTTTTTTTCCCATCTTGCAGGGTGAAGTAGTTGTGTTGTAGGACCAAATGCAAAATACTGATAAACCTCACAACTAAGTAGCATGTCTTATAGACAAGTTTTTTTAATTGAAGTATCTCGCCTATCCTCCCAGGTGAGAGAGAGGATTGATTGATTGATTTAAAGTTTTCAGGCATCCTGACATCTAAGGTCATTGACGCCGGTAACATTTATGTATACAAAAATAAAAAATAAAATAAAATAAAAAATAAAAGAGTATTCAATTAAAATCATAAACGTTGAATGTCATAAAAGTTAAATAGTTTTCAGAAGACCTGCTTCGGAAATAAATCTAAAAATGCCACTTGCATAGTAGGACACATCATTTCCAAGAATCTTGGCAAGGATGAACCTGCCACCCTCACCTCGAGCCTCAAACAGATATCTATTCCTTAAGTAGTTATAATTGGGGCATTCGGTCAACAAATGCCTCACTGTTAGAGGTACTAAACAGTCGACGAGAGAGAGGATGGATGAAATATATGTAAACCAATTTCTTATGATGAATATATATTTATATAACAGGTTCTTCCATGACCTTGTAGGGACCTGCAACATCTTATTTAGGAGGTTACTAGGAGTCATCAATTGTGCTTATCGACCGAAAAAAAAAAAGAAAAAAAAAAGCATTGGCACTTCCCCGAGCTTGTGCACTGATCGGTCTGGTTTTAGGGACTTCCTCCCTCCATAGGAGGACGATCTATTAAAGGACGAGGGTTTGTATTCCTGTGGGAACAAATAAGTTTTAAATTGTGTTTCCTAACCATAGAAACCTGAGTCCTTTACATTACAGTGCCAGCTTCAGTCACCCTGCACGTTCCAGGTTAGGGTAAGTGTGAAGGTGGCCTTCTAATTGCCAGCAACTACAAACTGCATCTTTTAAAGTTCATTTGGCTGTTTCCAGCTTTGCTGACACCATACTCCTATTTAAAGGCCCAGGTGTGTATATTTGGAAAAACTACAAATTACTTTTAAAATATCTGATATTGCCTTTGCTTTATTTAGAAAGATACTCTAATAAGTATGTAATGGCTTCTGAGTTGAGAATGGACACAATGTAAAGTTTGCAAAAAATTTGTTAAAAGTAAATTTCAGATGTAATGTAGGAAATCTAAAAAGAAGTGATTAAAAGTATATAAATATATATATTTTTTTTCTGTACAGATTCTGGACTGTGAAGGTTGTGAATATGACACTGAATATATCTGTTATAATGAAAGATTTTAAGTCTATCTGTTATAAGAATTTGAATATTTTGAGATTTCATTGGATATGCATTGGAAAGTGTTACAACAGGATTAAATGTTTAGTATCAGCTCTAATAATTTGAAGTGCAGTAGGATTCATTATACTTTTTATTTACTGCTTTTTATAATTACTGTACTTGGTTTCAGCAATGGTCTTCATTAGTATAAAATGTTGGAAATTTATTCTTCAAAAAAGTAATAAAATATTTCTCATCACTGGAATTTTTATTGATTGAAAATTAATTTATCTGTAAAATATTACGTGGAATTTTTATTGATTGAAAATTAATTTATCTGTTTAAAATATTACATTTGTAAATTACTTCATTTTCTGTAATGCACATTTACATACAAAAAACTAATTTATATAAAAAATAAGGTGGAAAGTATAAAAATTTCATTACCTCTTAAAATTTGTAGGTACACCTAATGAACAGTGGTAACATTTCTGGGGTGGCCTATTATGTCCACTTAGGTATTTGTTGGAGATGGACCAAAACTTATCTTGGACTGCTTACCAGGAAGTTGTCCCAGAAGGCAAAGAGAAATAAGTAAACCATTATTCCCGATTTTGCTTGGTCAAGGCAAATTACCAACAGTGAAATGGCTTTGCTAACCTTTGATTCTCAATACAATAACACAGTCCAATGACTGTGTTGCCCTCTCAACTTTTATAACACCTTTACCAATCAGCATGGTATTACACCTTTTCTACCAGAATTGCATCCTGTTTACCCAGTTCCTTGATTTCTACAAAGGAAGTTCAATTGTTGGACACCTTTTGGTGTGGCTATAGGAAATTATTTTTTTCTCCATGTATTGCTGATTTAGGACAAACTTCACCAAACTGTTTCAACTACAGTATGTCTCCCCTTGCCTACTGCATCTTGTTTCTTCCCATACCTGCTACTCTTACTACCACTATACTACTACAGTGCTTACTTCACTGTTATGCAGGCTGGGCTTACTGTTCCTGTTGGTTTGATTGCTGTTGTAGTCACAGTTAAGCCTACTCCTGTGGTTCATGCAACCTTTGCAGAATTGCCTGTGTTGTTTGAGGATTCTACCGCTCAGATTAATGCACCAAATCACCTTTCATGCACAGCAAAGACTTGATGACTACTATTTGCCTAAAGATTCCATCCCCCAAAGTCCAACATTGGTGGTGGTTTAAGCAGAATTTCATGCTATAAGACAAGAGATGCTGTGATGGGAAAATTCTTCCAAAAATAAAATCCTCACTGAATATCCTTCATCTTGTTTTCCTATCCAATTATAGGGGGATGGCAAAGGGTCCTGCCAATTAGGATCAGGATCGGGTCACTAGGTAGACCTTTACCATTACTTGCCTTCAACAGCGTTGGCTATTTTGTCAGTTTCCCACATGGAGATGTGACAGTTAAAGCAACAAGTCAAGTGACAACAACAACCTTTCTATTTTAGCTCCATCTTTTAAGGTTTATGGAAACCATCACCATCATCTCCTCCTACGCCTACTGATGCAAAAGGTCTGTTAGATTTTGCAATTTGGAGTCAGAGTTAATGCCAAGTGGATTCCAGCCTTCATGGAAAACATTCAGGAAATTGATACAACTCAGTGGAATCATCAGTGACTTGCAATTTGTGGGTTGCATCCGTAATTAAATCCTTTCTCAAACCTTTATGTATTTTCACTGGCAATCATCCTTACTGTTCATGTGAGCTAAGGGCTAGTTTTGGTGGCCAAATAGTCTTTCCTTATAAGACAAGTAATTGCTCTTCTTGGTCTCCGACTTGAGCCCCTCTCAATCTTGGCTGATGATCACTTATTTCCATTCTGTATTTTAGTCTAGGAATTTACTTGTCCCTTGCCTTTACTGATCATAACTAATCTCTTAAACTTTCAACTGTATTCCATACAAAACATGGAATCATAACAAAAGGTCGGGGGTGGGGGTAAAGTATTAAATTAATGGAAAAATTATAGCTACCAAGCTCAGTTAGGTATAAAATTTAAAGACACCACTACAATGCAATTCCACTTATAATGAGCAAATTATAACCTGCAAACTTTTAATGATTAAAATTGATAACTTTAAATTTCCTTGACAACCCAGAGCCGTAAGGTTCCACTGGATAGGATGTTGAATGTGCATAAAAAACAAAGGCAGCAGCCTGGGCTCAAGTGAAGTTATGAAAAATCTGTAATCCATACATGAAAAAGGAGTACACGGACGGGATGCCGAATGAACTCTCGAGAAAGGACCAGAGGTTGAAAAAAAAAATTACAAAAAAAAATAAATATGCCCTCTACTTTTGTGGATGATGGTACAAGAGAACATGAAGTAATTAATTTAATGCAAACACTACACAAATGAATAGAGGTTACTGCATATCACATCTATAAAATGACAACAGTAAAAATATAGTTCCAAGGCAAAGACAACTGGAAAATCATATTTAACAAAATGCCAGAAATCATACAACTTTAAGATGACCATATCCTTCAATGGAAAAATACAAAAAAATAAACTCATCCCTCCTTGCATAAAGCAATAGTTTAAGAGATGATGGATGATCACTATATTCCCACTTTCAGTACAATTAAATACCAACTCCCTTTTAATTAACTTGTGAAATCAGAAAAATACCAGTAACTTACATGCATCCTTGGCTTCTTTCAATTCCATCTGATGTCATTCGGCTTAAACTTGGATTCTTTGATTTCTCATTTCCTCGTGATCATTTTCTCCTTGCAAAATAAAAATTAATCCTTGGAGAGATCATATACATCACTTGTGTCACCATACAAGCCTTTAAAATGTCAAAAGGAAATAAATAAATTTTCATTATTTTAAAAATGTTTAAAAATTTATTTTATTCAATCTGTGATACAAAAGTATGCTGCATAAAAGCACAACCTTGAGTGCTAAATGATAATTCACTACAGAATAAAATATACTCCAAACAATATATATACTACTGCAAAAAATATTTTATATTTCCCCATTTTCACTTGCCTATAACTCATACAAGGTAAATTAATCCCAACCAAGGATATGGTAACAAGGTTTATATCTAAGCTGAAAATAAAATATGTGAGGTTTCTTTGAGCCAAAATCCAGAATAATATTTCCTTAAAGATATGGGATAATACAGTATAAAATAACGATGTATGTTCACCATATACTATCTAACAAATTGCAAGTACTGTAAAATAGAAAATTAATTTTTCAAAATACACCAGTATTTTTCAACTTAAGTAAAATTTCCAGATCTAAGGCCCTGTTTTAAGTTTCATGAGATGCCTGTATTATTACAGAAATTTTGATAACCTCTGCTGCACAAAGTTTTGCATCCAAACTAAGTGTTGCAAAGCACTGATAATTTGTGAAGGGAACTAAATTCACTGAACATGGAATCTTTCCTTTTGCTATTCATCTGGCTACATCTAAATAAGGGTTTTTGACTGCCTGATGAGAAATTATTTGTGATCATGTGTGCAAACCACTGCCTCTTGGACACCTCGACAGGATTTAATATGTTCCCTCTAGGTCATAAGGTTAGCACATTTTAAAATACTTGAACTGGCAGGAACAATGAGCTACTGATTTTGACATACTGATATGCAAAAAACATTTATATGTAATAAAAATCTTTAATATTCAGCCTTAAAACTCTGCCGGAAAAAATCTACTGAACAGACTATTTATTCTTTAGTGAGTGAATGAACTGCAACTAAGCAAAAACAACTTGAAGTGTATCTAAAGTAATTTAAGTACGAAACTTAAAGCACTGATCTACCACCTGTGGAAGACAAGCTGATAAAAAATACCAACAGTAAATTGAAGAATGCCATGAAGAACAATATTCTTGATCTTGGGAACTTACGACTGCTTCTACAAAAACCTTAAGACTAAGGATTGGACTTGGCTTCTTTCAGGAGTTTTAAGACCATTGGAGTGTAATACGAAATAATCACATCAGCTCCTGGAAATACATAAAAACATTAAAAATCCCATTGTACATTAATTTCAAATCAAAGAATTATTGGATTGAATTTCTGAATTTTGATTAATTGCCAAGCAATGGGGCCTGTGAGGTTGGACAACATAATTGGAGAAAGTAAAAGAATATATAGCAATTGCAGCTAGGGGTAAAAAAAAAAATGCCTGCGAAAACCCTAAAAACTTTGGTTACCCGCATTTCCTTGTATCGCACAAACCTCCCTTCAACTATATAAATGCTGGACTTCAGAGAGGGAGCCCGGGGGCTTTACATTACAGGGTAATCGATAATGTTACTACTGTAATAATCTGTAAAGTAAAGTTTACACAGTTGGAAATAAATTCCTCGTGTCTCAATTTCAGTATTAAAATCATGTGAGCAGAGATCTTAAGAGGAAAAATTTAGTATCATATTCATCAAAATGACTAAAGAACTAGTAAGATAAGGTAGTCAAAATATTGTGAATACATATAGACCTGGATTTAAGACAAGGAATGCAAGTACATTAAGAAGGTTAACCCTATATGTCTAGCATAATAGATCCAAGTTTTTTTGCAATCTCTTCTCAGAGAATGCATTTCCTTCTACTCTTATTTTTCCAAAAATTTGGTCCCTTCTAGCCCAGCTGTTCACATTTCTTCAACTTTGCTATGCTCGAATTTTCCTATTGTTAAACAGCAAATCCTTCAGATGAGCCCTATATAAATCTAGATACATTATGTAACTATTAATGCTATCAATACACTTCTTACAAACTTTTGTGCATAAATAAACTCCCAATCCTTTCTTATTTGGATCTAGAGTACAAAGTGCCAGGGGTTCTATGCTAAGAGTTCCTTAACACCCAGCTTCATTGTTTTCCACTTTCTAGTTTTTAATTTTTCCCTTATTCTTTTTTCACCTTGATATTCCCCATCAATTACATTAGCTAATACTTCCACTTCATTTAACAACAGAGAACTCATCACAATGTGAATACTTGAACTACTTCATAAAAACAAGATATAAACGAAGATCAGCACCCGATAAGAGTTCACACAAAATAAAAAAGCACAAGACAGAGTAGAGGTAACTTATTCCCCATTCAACCACAACGGGAATACAAAACATAAAATATTTACCATATAAGGTCGTGTATAATGCCGTTTGTTGAGATCTTATTCGAAGCCAAACCTCAGGAGGCAATATCATACACAAAATGAAATATCACAAAATGTATGTGCATCATACACAAAATTCAGTGCAAAAGGCTAGGCTATATTATTCTTCAAATCATTAGGCTAAGATATACAGTACACATCAAAGTAATTGGTAAAAGAATTTTAACAAAATAAGTGTGTAATGTACTGTAATATTGTACACAACATTCCACAAATACAGCGTATAATGTACTGTACAGTGATGTCTCTTGATACAAAAGGTTCTGCATACGAAACTTCCATGATGCAAAACGAGATGCGAAGATTTTCCCGACTCATAACACGAAACATTTTCAAAGATACGAAATGAGCTACAGTACGAGAGCCACGCCGCCAGTCGTTAACTCGCCGCAATCATCCTGCGCTCCCATGGGTTATCTTCCTACTCGGATGCTAGTTACTGCCATATGATCCTGCTCCCCTATTGGACAACATCTACTGTACTGTATCCCATCATGCATCTACACATTGGCATTTCTCAGCCATTTCATTTCTCGAGTGCTATCGTACGTATTAACTTTGTGTTTGCGATTTTCCTTTCGTGACTATTGTACTGGATTGTGTTCTGATATTACATTAGTGTATTAGCCATGGGTCCCAAGAAAGTTGCTGATGTGCAGGGAAAGAAGAGGATGCTTTTGATAGAGAACCACAAGATGGAAATAATAAAGAAGTATGATTGCTAAGGAATATGGCTGTAATTCGTTAATGCTAGGAACCATCCTTAAGCAGAAAGAACTCATCAAAGCAGCAACACCTTCTAAGGGCGTGACAATTTTCTCCAGCAAGAGAAGCCATGCCCATGATGAGATGGAGAGATAGCCTCACACGTAGATTAAGGACAAGGAGATCGCTGGAGACATGATCACCGAGATGGCAATCTGCCACAAGGCCAGCGCCATTTTTGCCGATCTCGTGCATGTGCAGGAGAAGGGACATCGAAGCAAGCACCTTTACAGTTCAAGGCTTCATAGGGGTGGTTTGAAAAATTATAGAGATGGTCTGGTGTTCATTCGGTGGTGCACAATGGGGAGGCTGCAAGCTCCGACACGAAAGCGGCCAAAGCCTTTGTCAAGACGTTCGATGAGCTGACTATCAAGGAAGGCTACACTCCCCAGCAAGTCTTCAACAGTGACAAAACTGGATTCTTCTGGAATAAAATGCCTCGTTGGACGTACATCACGGTGGAAAAGAAGAAGCTACTCGGGCATAAGCCTATAAAGGACAGGTTTATCCTTACATTTTGTTCAAACACCAGTGAGGATTGTAAGGTGAAGCCCAGCTGGTATATCAGTCTGAGACTCCTCAAGCCTTCAAGACCCACAGTGATTAAGGACAAGCTTCTGGTGATGTGGAGAGCTAATGCCAAAGCCTGGGTAACAAGACTCTTGTTTACCGAGTGGGTAAATGTTTGTTTCGGTCCAATTGTAAAAAAGTACCTCATTTCCCATGTCATAGGATACTACAAGTGGTAAGACGCACCCTTAAATTAGCAAGGCAATTTTAGAAAAAAAAATTGAGGATTTTAAAAACTTCTTAGCAGAAATCTCTTGTCAGCGACTAGCGTGATTATTGTCCGGCACAATAACTTTTTCTTATTTTGGGTGTATTATGAAATGTTTAAGTTAATATCAATTAGATATATGCTGATTATCCTAATTCCATTAGATATTCATATAAGAAACCACTAAACCAGTTGTAGTTTCCACCACAACTACACGTTTAGTCATAGTTTGGCATTTCAAGTGTTGTTTACATGAAAGCAGTGCTGCCAAAGGTTCTTCAAAAATTTTGGTAAAGAGGTAAAATTCTAGTGATATTTCCAAAATTCCTCATATAGCCTATAAATTTTCACACAAAATGTAATCACTGATTAAAGAAATCTAGAAATTCTTTTAGGTGGGATACTTTTGCTACTGTTTATGTGATTCTAGGTCTAGTTACTTTTCTGCTAACTTGGTAATACTGAAATCAACTAACCGAGAAGAAGTTTTTTCCAAGGTAGTATTCAGCAACTGTCTGTTTGTATTATTTCGGAACTTCGGCAACAAAGTCCTTATCAATATATAGCTTTATTACAAAATATAAAAAAAAATAAGAGAAAATAGATATATACTGCATAAACAACTAATACGTCATAGCGTCGTCTGCTATGAGACCACTAGTTGGCATGTTTGCTTGAAGAAGGGGGTTGGCAAGTCATTAGCTGATTACCAAAACAAACAAATAATTTGCTTTTGTACTTCACTAAATGAAGTCCAACATAAAAATAAATGAATTTATTGCATATGAATGATAATTGTATGTTTATATTCTATCTCTCGTGAGTTTGAGTGCTTGTAGGTCAATAGTTTGGTGTTTGAGGGTTGTCAAACTCCCCTATACAACTTTTTCTTAGTGTTAAGATGCAGGGTAATTTTGGGGGGCATTTTTCATGAAAATAGGTGCGTTTTATGACATGGTATTTGGAAGAGAAGCGCCTCCCTCTGAAATGCCTGCTGGTGCTGGACAATAGCCCTGCTCGCCCTCCAGGCCTCGCGGAAGATATCCTTTTGGAGTATTCCTTCATCAAGGTTCTCTATCTTCCGCCTAACACCACCCCTCTCCTCCAGCCCACGGACCAGCAAGTGATTTTGAGTTTTAAGAAGCTCTACACAAAATACCTTTTCAAGAGATGTTTCGAAAATACTGAGAGCACAAATCTTACCCAACATGAATTTTGGAAGGAGCATTTCGATGTTGTGATATCCCTCCGAATCATCAATCAAGCTTGGCGGGAGGTTTCGAAGCTCACCTTGAGATCTTTGTGGAAGAAGCTGTGGCCTGATGCCATCTCCGCATAAGACTTCGAGGGATTCCACTAACGTAGGCCAAGGCGAAGACGTATCAGTCAATGATCCTGAACCTGTTGTGCAACCTGAGGTTGGCAAGATCGTTAGACTTGAGACTGCCATGGGTCTGGAAGCTGATGAGGAGGACATCAATGAGCTTCTCGAGGAGCACCAAAATGAGCTTACAATGGAAGACCTAAAGGAGTTGGAGACCATGCAAGAGAACATCATTCACGGACAATTCTCTAGAGGCGACAAGGAGGAGGATGACCCTCTAACAATGGCAGAAATCAAGGAGGGCCCAGCTGGCTACCATAAAATGGCAGCTCCTGTAGAAAAGAAACACCCAGAAAAAGTTGTCGCAGGTCATGCTTTTGAGTACATAAATGACGTTTACCCGAGTCATTTCTGAAGCATTTTAAGAAGCAGGCAGAGACAAGCTTCCTTGGAGTTATTTTTTAGAGGCCAAAAAAAACTGAAACATGGAAGTGATGAAGAAGATTATTAGTGTACGTAGTGTAAATTTAAAAAATACAAAACGTAACGTTAAAAAAAAGTTTTTTTGTAAAGTTGAGTGTTAATGTTTTCTGCCATTTGTTAATGTTTTTTGCCATTTGTTGTCCTCCTCTGCTGCCAAGCCACTCGCTTCCGGACATCACCTCACTCCAAAAGTAAGGTTTCACATTTTTGTTACTTTATTTTCCATTTATTATTGGATTACTGTACTGTAGGTACAGTATTAATGGTTAGATTGTGTATTGAATGATCCAAATGGTCGTATTCCATCGTGTTTCAAACATTTTTATCATTGTTTACAATTTCATGTAGCGTGTTTGTAGGGCTTGGAACGGATTAGGTTATTTACATGTAAAACACAACCCATGATACAAAATTTTCATGAAATGAAAACCAGTATGGAACCAATTAATTTTGTATCTTGAGGCATTACTGTAAATGTAATGGAAGAACAAAGGATATAAATTTTATCATAACACACTATTATTAGTGTGGTATGTAACCAGTTAAACACACCTCTTCTTCTTTGCCTTCAACTTTTCCCATTTCCATATGGGGTCGCTGTTTCTAGTCAGCCTTCTCCATCTTTCTCTGTCCTGTACATCTTGTTCTCTTTCAACACACCAACCGCTGCTTACTAGTGAACATCGAAAATGGGCTTTTTCGAACGTCAATTTGTAATGCTTTTAATTTGATGTTTTGAATAGATTATACCATGATAATGTTTTTGCAAACAAATGACGAAATCTAAAAGAATCCACACAAGTTGAAGATTGATAAAATGCTTTTGAAAATGTAACAAATAAAAAAATTCAAAGCAATGACAAATAATTAACATTGAAATAATACATTCATTATATTTTATTACAGATGAATGTAGCACTTGTTAAGACACAGTGCATGGCAAAAATTAATGAACACTGAACTACTTAACTTTGAAAGCATTTTATCATATTCTATTCGTTATAATTTTCTGATAATATATATGCCATTTCATTGTCTCTGTAATTTGTATCAGAAGTTTTGAATATAAAAAAATCTTACTGAAAGACCTATTTCATATTTTTTCTACTGTACAACTAACAGGGCATATTCTTGATAGGATTGGTTATGGAAAGTCATCAGACTAATGCTAAACAGTGAAGAGAAATAAAAAATCTTCCTTAAGAATAGCTGATGGTTACCATGTAATATAAATAGTACAGTACTGTAGTGCACTCTGACTGAATCATTATTAATAGATAATTATCATTGATCAGCCTTGCCAAATATATCTTCCAAAAATAGAACACTTGCAATACACTGGATAAATGATAAGATAATTCATTGGAAGCCAATCTGAAAGGTTGTATGATGTTAGACTTGATTAAATAAATGTATAAATGGTATGATGATGATGCAAGGACTCCCAAACAACCCTGAAATATTTACCAAGAGCATAATATCCAGGATCTTCTGTACTCTCTTTTTGAGTACAGCTATTTGACATTCCATCAACTACTTTTTCATCTGTTCCCTAATATCTTTTTACCAAGCTGTCTAACTTCTTCAACTTCCACCTGTGGGAGAGCACCAAGAAAGTCTAAGCATGAAACTCAGTCTCCTTGTTTCGATGTTGTTAGTCCCACTGTATAACAGGGTCGACCACTCATGTCAACTTTCTCCATCTATTTCTAATCATTGCATCTTCTTCCCCAGTCCCACCTCACCACATACATCCATCTTAGGTTGGCCAGGGAACCAGCGACCCGTTGAGATACTACCGCTAGAGAGTTATCGGGTCCTTTGACTGGCCAGATAGTGCTACATTTGATCCTCCTCTCTGTTTATGGTTCATTTTTCCCTTGCCTACATACACTGAATAGTCTGGCACATTCTTTATATATTCTCCTCTGTCCTAATACACCTGACAACACTGAGATTACCAAACAAAATCTTCTCTTAAGGAGTTAACTACTGCGCTGTAATTGGTCAGTGGCCAATTTCCTCTTGGTAAGGGTAGAAGAAACTCTTTAGCTTTGGTAAGCAGCTCTTCTATTAGAAGGATGAGAAGGACACTCCAAAATCAAACCATTGTTCTCTAGTCTTGGGTAGTGCCATAGTCTCTGTACCAGGGTCTTCCACTGTCTTGGGTTAGAGTTCTCTTGCTTGAGGGTACACTTGGGCACACTATTCTAACTTACTTCACTTCCTTTTCTTTTGTTAAAGTTTTTATAGTTTATATAGGAAATATTTATTTTAACGTTACTCTTCATGAAATACGGTACTTAATTTTTCCTTTTTTTCCTTTCCTTGCTGGGCTATTTTGCTCATAGCATCCTGCTTTTCTAACTATGGTTGTAGCTTAGCACGTACAGTAATAATATTAATAATAATGTCCCACATTCCTCCCTTCCTATTACATGGCCACAGTATCTTAGATGATATTCCCTAGCTTTATCTTAAAAATTACATACATCACACACACCTTTTGTATCTTGACACTCCTTTCCATTAGTAGTATTCCAGCACTCCATATCACCATCCTCACCTCAGATGTTTCCCACATGATATTCAGTTGTTCCATACTATTTAGGTAATCCACGAGGAACCTAGACGGCACTCAATTCTTTTTAATAAATCCTATCTGTGCTGCATATATGACCCAAATTACATCAATCTTAAAGTCATACAATGCATTAACATGTAAATCACCCAAAGCTAACTATACAATGATTGTTTTACATCTAAAAATATATATGAGAGAGAGAGAGAGAGAGAGAGAGAGAGAGAGAGAGAGAGAGAGAGAGAGAGAGAGAGAGAGAGAGAGAGAGAGAGAGAGAGAGAGAGAGAGAGAGAGAGAGAGCTAGCTTTCTATCTCATTCCTAAATTTGCATGATAAAAAAAAAAAAATGTATCATCACCTGCTCTCCTCATGCTGGTAAGGACTTCCATTAGAATGGTCTTGAGTTCAAAAGCTCCTGCATGTGCCCCATGATAAAGCATTGCATATTCACCTGAGACCTGCAGAACAAATACATCTTTTATAAAAGATAATTAAAGTACTTTTTTGGGAACAAAAACCTTATGCAATGTACTAAAAAAATTTTAAGCAGTCTACCACAAAGATCTTTTTAAATATAAATATTTTAATTATTACTCCATAATGTTGAAGACTGAGTTATTATTACAATATTTAGCCAACTGTAAAAGTATAGAGATGTGATAAAGCAATTGGGAATTAAAATTCCATGGAATGTTTTTTTTGTTATATTCAGATTTATTATATTATCTGTAGCCTTTTTAAAACTTTATAAACGGGTTTTTTAATACACTGTATAGTATTGTGAACATTTAAGCAATGCATTTGCCATATCCAATAAGATATAGTATTGGTTTGAATAAACTAAAAAAAAAAAAAAAAACATAATTTTCTCCTTACTGCAGTGAAAATGTTGTAAAGTTCTTACATAATAATAATCAGCATGTTCCTGTAAAAGGATTATTCTTTCTTATCCAATCTTAAATAGTAAGTTAATTTGCACTATGCCACAGGTATATACATTGATTTCCCATCCATACAAACACTTTCCAAAAGAATCAAAATTTGATTAGTTACTGCGAACTTATTGTTCTACTCTTAATTAGTTCTGCTAGCTTATTATTCTATGAAAGGCTGAAATTAGTTTCCCGTAATGCTAGAATCATTTACAGGAACAACTAGACATTAATATACCTAATGTAGCCATAAGAAATACAGCTTTTGTTACTTAAAGAATCATTTCCTTTCACAACTTTGTGAGCAACAATAAAGCATTATTACAATATCGATACCAACATAACTTTATTCAAGTAAGTAACATTCAAATTATTGCACAAGAAAAACTTTAAGATTACAAGGTACTGTAACATTTTACAACTTCAACTGAATATAATGTATTCTTTATCCATAATGCTTCATTTACTGAAGATAAACAACATAAACCTTGGTGTGCATGATTATCAACCTTAAGTAATTCAACCAAACCAATTATTAAGGATATAAAAATATCATGAAGCTAGACTTAGGGTTTGTATCCAGCATTAGAATTTAAATTATATTAAAAAATTTAGTTGAAAAGTCTAATAAAATTTTCTTGAGATTTATTACCAAAAGTTTGACATTTGTTAAAAATTTTAAACAGACTTAAAATGTTGAACTATCAATATTGACCAACAATCTCTGTATAGAGGGATTAGGTCATGTGGCTTATTCCTCAGATATCTATGGATCAAATGAGTTTAACCTGTTCTAAAATTGTCTAGAATTACTTAACATATTCTTTATGCTTTGAAGAATGCTACTATACAATAAGTCTGACACATTTTATTTTTGTTAAATTCATTACTCCATAGAATGTTACTTATTAAAGATGATGGATCTTAAAGATGCTAAATTAAAGGTATTGATTATTTTCAATCTGTATGACTGCCATTTTTTGCAGCTTTATTGGCACTTTATTTTCCTCTATGCTCACATGGTCAGGGAACCAGCACAAACATCACCTTCGTATTATTCATACAAAAAAAAAAATTTTTGTTGGACTGGATAATTCTTTGGCCAATAGTTTTAAAAGGCTTCAATAAAGCTTCTTAGAGGCTTTGAAGATAAATTTCTATGGAGGCAGAATATTCAGCAACAATGAATTACTTGCACACAGTTCTGCCTTGAAAACAGAAGCAATCTTTGGAATATTGTCTTAATATGTTATTTTTATTAGTAAAATAAATTTTTGAATATACTTACCCGATAATCATGTAGCTGTCAACTCCGTTGCCCGACAGAATTCTATGGAGGGATACGCCAGCTATCACAATACTAGAAGGGGGTGTACTTACCAGCGCCACCTGTGGCCAGGTACTCAAGTACTTCTTGTTGACACCTCCTCAATTATTCCTCGGTCCACTGGTTCTCTATGGGGAGGAAGGGAGGGTCGATTAAATCATGATTATCGGGTAAGTATATTCAAAAATTTATTTTACTAATAAAAATAACATTTTTCAATATTAAACTTACCCGATAATCATGTAGCTGATTCACACCCAGGGGGGTGGGTGAAAACCAGTGTACAAGATTAAAGGATAGCTAAGTATCCCATATTTCATATAACAGTTATCTCAAATAACAATGAAATAATAAGTACCTGGTAAGGAAGTCGAATTGAACCGTTACTCTGCCTCTTTTTTAAGTTCGTCTTCCTTACTGAGCGCAGCGTTCCTCTTGGAGGCTGAATCAACCCAAAGGTGCCAAAGTATACGGGGTTGCAACCCCTACTAAAGGACCTCTACAAAACCTCTAACCCAGGCGCTTCTCAAGAATGAATAGACCACCCGCCAAATCAAAAGGATGCGGAAGGCTTCTTAGCCTACCGTAACAACCATAAAAACAACAATAAAAGCATTCAAGAGAAAGGTTAAAAAAGGTTATGGGATTAAGGGAATGTAGTGGCTGAGCCCTCACCTACTACTGCACTCGCTGCTACGAATGGTCCCAGGGTGAAGCAGTTCTCGTAAAGAGACTGGACATCTTTAAGATAAAATGATGCAAACACTGACTTGCTCCTCCAATAGGTTGCATCCATTATGCTCTGCAGAGAACGGTTTTTATTAAAGGCCATCGAAGTAGCTACGGCTCTTACTTCGTGGGTCCTTACCTTCAGCAATGCAAGGTCTTCCTCCTTTAAGTGAGAGTGGGCTTCTCTAATCAGAAGCCTTATATAATATGAAACCCCATTCTTGGACATGGGCCTCGAAGGTTTCTTGATGGCACACCATAAGGCTTCTGACTGTCCTCGAATAGGTTTAGACCTCTTAAGATAATATTTGAGAGCTCTGACAGGGCAAAGAACTCTCTCTAGTTCGTTACCTACCATGTTGGAGAGGCTAGGTATTTCAAACGATCTAGGCCAAGGACGTGAAGGAAGTTCGTTCTTTGCTAGGAATCCGAGCTGAAAAGAACATGTTGCAGATTCGGTCGTGAAACCAATGTTCTTGCTGAAGGCATGAACCTCACTGACTCTCTTAGCTGTTGCAAGGCAGACGAGAAAAAGAGTCTTGAGGGTAAGGTCCTTGAAGGAAGCTGACTGGAGAGGTTCGAACCTAGGTGACATAAGGAACCTTAAGACTACGTCTAGGTTCCAGCCTGGAGTGGATAGACGACGCTCTTTAGACGTCTCAAAAGACTTAAGAATGTCTTGAAGGTCCTTGTTGGCAGAAAGGTCCAAACCTCTGTGGCGGAGAACTGAAGCCAACATACTTCTATACCCTTTAATCGTAGGGGCTGAAAGGGATCTCTCATTCCTAAGATGTAGAAGGAAGTCAGCTATTTGGGTCACAGAGGTATTGGTAGAGGATATTGAATTGGCTCTACACCAGCTTCGGAAGACCTCCCACTTAGACTGGTAGACTCTACGAGTGGAAACCCTTCTTGCTCTGGCAATCGCACTGGCTGCCTCCTTCGAAAAGCCTCTAGCTCTAGCGAATCTTTCGACAGTCTGAAGGCAGTCAGCCGAAGAGCGTGGAGGTTTGGGTGCAACCTGTCTACGTGAGGTTGACGTAGAAGGTCCACTCTTAGAGGTAGAGTCCTGGGGATGTCGACTAGCCATTGAAGTACCTCTGTGAACCATTCTCTTGCAGGCCAAAGGGGAGCAACCAGCGTCAGCCGTGTCCCTTCGTGCGAGATGAATTTCTGCAGAACTTTGTTTATTATCTTGAACAGTGGGAATGCGTACAGGTCGAGATGGGACCAGTTCAGTAGAAAAGCATCCACATGAACTGCTGCAGGGTCTGGAACAGGGGAACAGTACAGCGGAAGTCTCTTGGTTATGGAGGTGGCAAACAGATCTATGGTAGGTTGACCCCACAAGGTCCAAAGTCTGTTGCACACACTCTTGTGGAGGGTCCATTCCGTGGGAATGACCTGATTCCTTCTGCTTAGGCGATCTGCTGAGACGTTCATATCGCCCTGAATGAACCTCGTGACCAGAGTGAGGTTTAGACCTCTTGACCAAATGAGGAGGTCCCTTGCGATCTCGTATAGGCTCCTCGAATGGGTCCCTCCTTGCTTGGAGATGTAAGCCAAGGCTGTGGTATTGTCTGAGTTCACCTCCACCACTTTGCCTAGCAGGAGGGACTTGAAGTTCAACAGGGGTAAATGAACTGCTAGTAGCTCCTTGCAGTTGATGTGGAGTAATCCCTGTTCCTCGTTCCACGTGCCCGAGCATTCCCGTCCGTTCAAGGTCGCACCCCAGCCCGAGTCCGATGCATCTGAGAAGAGATGAAGATTGGGGGTCTGAATAGCCAACGATAGGACCTCCCTGAGAAGGAGATTGTGCTTCCACCACAGGAGAGTGGTCTTCATCTCTTGGGTGATTGGGATAGAGACTGCTTCGAGAGTCGAACCCTTGTCCCAATGAGCTGCAAGATGGAATTGAAGAGGGCGGAGGTGGAGTCTCCCTAGCTCGACGAACAGGGCCAGTGATGAAAGGGTCCCTGTGAGACTCATCCACTGTCTCACCGAGCAACTGCTCCTCTTCAGCATGCTCATGATGCACTCTAGGGCTTGGCTTATCCTGGGGGCCGATGGAAAAGCCCGAAAATCCTGACTCCGAATCTCCATTCCCAGGTACACAATGGATTGGGAGGGAATGAGCTGAGACTTTTCTATGTTGACTAACAGACCCAGTTCTCTGATTAAGTCCAAAGTCCAGTTGAGATTCTCCAGACAGCGACGACTCGTGGAGGCTCTCAACAGCCAGTCGTCTAAGTAGAGGGAGGCTCTGATGTCCGATAAGTGTAGGAATTTTGCTATATTCCTCATCAGATGAGTGAACACCATAGGAGCTGTGCTTAGGCCAAAACACAGGGCTTGGAATTGGTAGACAACCTTTCCAAAAACGAATCTCAGGAAAGGTTGGGAGTCTGGATGAATAGGAACGTGAAAGTAGGCATCTTTCAAGTCCAACGAGACCATCCAGTCCTCCTGCCTGACCGCTGCTAAGACCGACTTCATCGTCTCCATCGTGAACGTCTGCTTGGTGACATACGCGTTGAGCGCGCTGACGTCCAGCACCGGTCTCCAACCTCCTGTCTTCTTGGCCACAAGAAAGAGACGGTTGTAGAAGCCCGGGGATTGATGGTCCCGGACTATAACCACTGCCTTCTTCTGCACAAGTAGCGACACCTCCTGGTGCAATGCTAGCCTCTTGTCCTCTTCTTTGTAGTTGGGAGAGAGGTTGATGGGCGATGTGGTCAGAGGTGGTTTGAGGCAGAATGGAATCCTGTAACCGTTCCTCAGCCAACTGACAGACTGGGCGTCTGCACCTCTCTTCTCCCAGGCTCGCCAGAAGATCTTGAGTCTGGCTCCTACTGCTGTCTGGAGATGCGGAGAGTCAGTTTTTTCCTTTAGATGTCTTGGAGCCTTTCCTAGACTTGCTCCTGTAAGAGTCTGGACGGGAGCTTCCTCGGCTGGGGGCTCTACCACGAAAGGGCGGTATGAACCTCGTAGCAGGGGTATCAGCCACTGGGGAGCGATAAGTCTTGGGGACTGAGGTAGCAACCTTAGACTTACGAGCCGATGAGGCTACAAGATCGTGTGTGTCCTTTTGTATCAGGGCAGCAGACAAGTCCTTAACCAGCTCTTCGGGGAAGAGGAACTTCGAGAGCGGAGCAAAAAGGAGTTGCGACCTTTGGCAAGGTGTAATGCTGGAGGAAAGGAAGGTACACAGCTGTTCCCTTTTCTTCAAAACCCCTGATACAAACATCGACGCAAGCTCACCAGATCCATCCCTAATGGCCTTATCCATGCAGGACATTAATAGCATGGCAGAATCCTTGTCCGCAGGAGAGGTCTTCTTGCTGAGGGCCCCCAGGCACCAGTCTAGAAAGTTGAACATCTCAAATGCTCTAAATACTCCTTTCAGTAAGTGATCAAGGTCTGAGAAGGTCCAGCAAACCTTTGAGCGCCTCATTGCAGTTCTCCGAGGCGAGTCTACCAGACTTGAGAAGTCAGCCTGGGCAGAGGCAGGTACTCCCAAGCCTGGTGCTTCTCCTGTGGCATACCAAACGCTCGCTTTCGAAGTGAGCTTAGTCGGCGGGAACATGAAAGAAGTTTTGCCAAGGTGTTGCTTAGTCTGCAGCCACTCCCCTAAGATCCTTAACGCTCTCTTAGAGGACCTTGCTAGGACTAGCTTAGTATAGGTGGACTTAGCTTGTTGTATGCCCAGCGAAAACTCAGATGGTGGAGAGCGGGGAATAGCAGAGACAAAGTGGTCTGGGTAAACCTCCCTAAGCAGAGCCAAGACCTTACGAAAGTCAATAGACTGTGGAGAAGGCTTGGATTCATCCACGTCTGACGAGGGATCAAGGTGTGCCTCCTCATCATCAGAGTGTAGCGAAGAGATCGGACAAGAATGCTGAACAGCAGAGTCAGAACGAGTAGGAACAATATTAGTGGTTTCCTCTTCAAGTAACTGTTGAGGGAAAACCTGAGGCTCAGACTGCAAAGGCTGAATAAAAGACGAAGCAGAAGGAAGGCGCATGGGTGGAGGAGGCTGACTCCTAGCATGAGTGGTTGAACCCAAGGGTTGCGCTTGCTGAGCGGTTGGCGGAAGCGGAGTAGCAAGTTCCTGTTCCTGTGGTGTGAGCGGAGCGTGATGAGGTTGAGGCTGCGCAGAACAAGGTAAATGTCTCGCAAGCTGAGGCTCCTGAGGCGCAAGGCCAAGGTGTAGTGGTGCTTGCCTTGTGGAGGGTTGAGCTCGCTGCAGCGATAGCTGAGGAGACTGACTCATGGACGGGAGAGGTTGTTGTACCTCAACCGAGTGTTGCACCACTGGTGGAGCAGCAAGGGGAGGCGGAGGAAGAGAGGTATAATCCTCCTGATCCCATTGTAAAGGTTGCCTTAAAGAAGGCGGAGGCTGAACACCACTGGGAACAGCAAACTCAGAACGTGGCTCAACATCGTACGCCTGGCAGGTGGTACTGCGATCAGGCGGAGCGAGCGCAGGCGGAGCGAGCGCAGGCGGAGCGAGAGCAGGCGGAGGGAGTGTAGGCGGAGGCGGAGGCGCAACACTCTCAGCCCGACACTCACGCATCAAGTCCGAAAGCTGTGCTTGCATGGACTGAAGTAGAGTCCACTTGGGATCGGCAGAAACGACAGTAGACTGAGGTAAAGCCTTAACAGTCGAGCTCTGTTGTGGCAGAACCTTACTCCTCTTGGGCGGAGTGCAGTCGATAGATGACTGCGGTGAGTCAGAGCTGAGCCAATGACTGCAACCTGGCTGAGCACTCGCGGACTGGACTCTGCGTTTAAGTGGTCTCGAGACCTGAGACCAACGTTTCTTCCCTGACAGTTGATCAGCGGACGAGAAAAAGACGGGCTCAATCGTCTGCAGGTGGGAGTGACGGTCTTTGGAAGACACGCCCGCAACCACCGAGGATACTTCTGTGCGCCTAACAAGGCCTGCCGAACCCTTATGCCCTTCGACATTGCTTCTCCCCTGGGCTTGGGAGCTTGCAAGAGGTCCCGGACTGGGAGGACGACTGGCTCGCACAGAAGTATCCTCACGCACCACACTGGCACTGACACTAGCACTTGGCACTGCACTGACACTAGTACTCGTCACAGCACTGGCACTAATTCCACCCACTGCACTCTTGACCTTAAGTTCCTTGACTTCGGCCATCAGAGACTTATGATCACTTACCACTGACTCTACTTTATCTCCTAAGGCCTGAATAGCACGCAAAACAACAGACATATCAGGCGGAGGGCAAACAGTAGGTTCGGGGGTAGCCACTACAGGGGTAGGAAAAGGTAGGGGATCATGAGGTGAGGAAAAAAGTGAAGAGTGAGAAGAACTCCTCCTAACTCTACCTCTCTCTAACTTAGTTGAATATTTCAAAAGACGGACAAATTCCAGTTCCGAAAGTCCGGCGCATTCCTCACATCGATTTTCTAACTGACAGGGCCTGTCCCTACAGTCAGAACAAGCGGTGTGAGGATCTACCGAGGCCTTCGGAATACGCCTATTGCAAGACCTACATCGTCTATGGGAGGGGGCTTGCGAAATGTCAGACATCTTGAATCCAAAGAGTTAGCCAAAGGGGTTTCCAAAATCAAGCAAAAGATCGTTAACCGTTAATCAGGACTATATAAAAGCTATCTAGCTAATATAAGAAGGTTTCCAGTAAAGCGACAGCCGAAATCTGAGAGAATACTTCACCAATTAGCCGTGAAAATACTCGAAGATCATAAGCGTATCCCAGAACGTCTTGCCGGAAGCACGACAGAGGAATAATTGAGGAGGTGTCAACAAGAAGTACTTGAGTACCTGGCCACAGGTGGCGCTGGTAAGTACACCCCCTTCTAGTATTGTGATAGCTGGCGTATCCCTCCATAGAATTCTGTCGGGCAACGGAGTTGACAGCTACATGATTATCGGGTAAGTTTAATATTGAAAAATAATAATTTCATTCTAAATTATGTTGTTTATGATGATCAGCATATATAAATAATTAAGTGAACTCTAATAAATGTATGCATACTTTTATTTTCTTCCATATCCAACCAGACCAGGTTGAAGGCCTCAAAAGGCCTATGCAAGCATAAAATCCCTTCGGGGAAAAAGGTCACAGGAGACTGGAAAAGATTGCTGCACTTTTTTACCCATGACCCTGCAGCATGGCTGCACCCAAAGGTTTGGCTGCAGACACCTTCGAAAAAGACTATGTAATGGACGAGGGACTCCTGCAAAGCTGTCCTTCCTTTTACACCCTCGCCTGCACAAAGCTCCTCGGGACGGAATTTTTTTTTAAGTCGGGAAACCAAAGCATGTTGGCCGATGTGGTAACGTCCATGATTGGTGAACACCAGCCTGGGGTTCGAGTCCCGCTCAAACTCATTAGTTTCTTTGGTCGCTGCAACCTTACCATTCATGTGAGCTAAGGATGGGGGTTTGATGGAGCCTATAGGTCTATCTGCTGTGTCATCAGCAAGCCCTTGCCTGGCCCTCATTGGTTCTAGCTTGGTTGGAGAGGGGGCTTGGGCACTGATCATATGTATATATAGTCAGTCTCCAGGGCATTGTCCTGTTTGATAGTCCAGTGTCACTGTCCTTTGTCTCTGCCCTTAATGAGTAGCCTTTTAAACCTTTAATACCCAGTTAGCTCACTGGTATCTTAACTATTGTGCCACAGCCTTCCAACCCGACAGCACAAGACTCTTGTACTTTTCCAAAGACTCAGGGGTTGAAAACCCATTGTCCTCTATTAGTAAGTCCCATGCCGCGAGACAGCCTAGAGTGGGGTGGCCATGACAAAAGCTCAAGGCCATCAACTCACAGGCAGAGATGGATATGCCTTCTGACTTAAGGGGACCATCTGCTATGGTGTTTTGACATACCAACTTTCAGAAATCAAAAATCATTTTATTGCTTTTATGTATGCAGAAACATGTTGTACATGCTCTCCAGAAGTTTCAGCCAATAATTTTTACAAATAATGAAGATATAGCAGTCTTTAAATGATGACATCCTACTTATTGCGTCGTCTACATGACTGAGTTTGACAGAATTGTCTTTGAGAGTTTATTTTTGTATATATATAGGGATTTTTTCACTTATATTTCGAAATCTTGTACATCTGGCAGAAATGGAAGGCATTGGTAGAGGGTAGGTGAACAAAAACTATGAGCTACGAGAACAGCAGCCAGTTTCCAAAAACATATAGAAGTTATAATGAATGTGTTTGTTTACTTGCAGTTCCTATGTTACCTAAGGTCATAGAAAGAACAAAAAGTAAGCAGAGAGCAAGAAAAAAAAACCAAGAAGAGAGGGAAACATGAATAAGAGTACAAAGCTGGAATGCTCTAACTAGAACTCTGGCAACAATGAGAGACCGCTGGCAACTCATGACACCCTTACGCTGTGTAATAGTAAACTTAGGGTTTAAATACCTCGTTTAGGATGTGTTTATGTAGGAATAAAAATTAAAAGTACAAAGTAAGGTTTTCCTAATAGTGTTATCTTGATTTCTTTAAGAAAAGAAGCAAAAATTGGTTGCAAGTCTTTGGGAGCTTATAATTCAAAAACACACTTATTCACACTTAGGTACAATTTTCTCATTTATTGTTTGATTTTAGAGAAAGATATCATTGAAAAGAGGAATAATAATCCCCCAATTTTGTGTACCAGAAAATTTGTTGCAAATCTTTGGGAGCTTATAATTCAAAAACACACTTATTCACACTTAGGTACATTTTTCTCATTTATTGTTTGATTTTAGAGAAAGATATCATTGAAAAGAGGAATAATAATCCCCCAATTTTGTGTACCAGAAAAGTTGTTGCAAATCTTTGGGAGCTTATAATTCAAAAACACACTTATTCACACTTAGGTACATTTTTCTCATTTATTGTTTGATTTTAGAGAAAGATATCATTGAAAAGAGGAATAATAATCCCCCAATTTTGTGTACCAGAAAATTTGTTGCAAATCTTTGGGAGCTTATAATTCAAAAACACACTTATTCACACTTAGGTACATTTTTCTCATTTATTGTTTGATTTTAGAGAAAGATATCATTGAAAAGAGGAATAATAATCCCCCAATTTTGTGTACCAGAAAATTTGTTGCAAATCTTTGGGAGCTTATAATTCAAAAACACACTTATTCACACTTAGGTACATTTTTCTCATTTATTGTTCGATCTTAGAGAGAAAGATATCATTGAAAAGAGGAATAATAATCCCCCAATTTTGTGTACCAGAATTTTTATTATTTTCCTTTTCTCATGAATATTTTACTTCTAGACAAAGAAAATTAAGAAAAAATAAAAAAAAAGGGGGGGAAATAAAAGAATCTGTCACACAGAAATATTTGATTTATAGAGAAGTTTTGATGGTATGATTTTCAAAACAATTGGTGTCATATCAGTGGAGAAACTGTACCTAAATTTTTTTTTAAATCATCATTTCTGCTAATATATCAAAATGTTTTTGATCAAACAACTTGAAATTTTTATATGATGAAGGTACCATATATGTCTAAAACATATATAGAAATTGTGTATTTTGAATAATTAAAAAAAAAATTTATGGCATGGCGGACGGTCACCTTAAGTCTCTTCAAGGGGAGTCTCCACGACATTGCACACACTCAAGGGTCTCTCTGACGAGGTGATGACATGCCAAACTCAGGCACATAGAACCTTACCGCTTCAAGCGTGCTAGAGTTCTCAGATTCAGAGATCTGACTATGAACTCTATCCAGGACCAACTAACATGATTCAACCAGGACAGTTCCAAAAATGGTCTTCACCCATGAGGGGCACGGACGTGCCAATCAATGATAGAGGTCCAACCTGAAAGTAATGCCAAGGTCACCTCACCCTTTTCATTGCACCAAAAAAAACTACAACAATGTCCACAAAGGAACACTTCAACTAAGGTTTCTCTGCTTCCATTGATACCAGTTCAAGGTACTTGTGAGACAGAAAAATCAGAGTATCCTCGTACTTCACAGCTTCAGCACTTCTATTAGCTGGCATTGGGATTAGAGAACACAGTGGAAATCACCACTGGGGTCACTGACACTGATGGTACTGGGGTCACCGCTGAATCACTAGTGTCATCATTGGACTACTGGAGCTGCAGACATAGGGCATTGTAACCTTAGCTACCCACTCCAAAAACACACCTTAGGTCCCTCGCCATTGGCAGTCTGCCAGAAATAGCTTTTAGTACATGTTAGAGTATAGCAATCACCTAACACTCCACAAATACTTGAAAAAAAAAAAAAAACTCTTTGATGTAGATACAAATTCTCCTTACTCCTGAAGCATACTTGCCTGGACTAGACTGGAAATGTATCCTGAAGCTTCTGCAAATGGTAATCTTGATGAAGAGTACAGAGTGCTAATCAGTCTCTCTGGCAATTCATAAACTGCTCAAGAATATTGCTGAAGAAGACTTACCCCTCTCACTCCTCAGCAAAAATACCTGCACTTGGTAAAAAGCAATAATTGAGAACAATTATTCCACTAAGTAGTTTGAATCTATTGCCAGTTTAGCTATAAACCAATGCTGTGTCCCTCACACTCATTTGTGCTTTGTTCCACTATCGAAACGAAGCCAATATTAAATATTTATAATAGAACGGTATCAGAAAAAGATTACCCTGCCTTGGATAGGATATAACAGTGCATCCGTACTCATTGCGGCCCAAGGAAAGAGTGATGAGTCCTTGATAGGCGGATAGGTGGGGTTCATGCCGTGCTCACCACCTGTCGCTAACTACCTTGTTAACGATTTCAACTCCGCTGAAGAAATTCCTTTTCTATAGTGCGAAAGGTTTGTAAACACAAAGGAAAAAACATACGATAACAATATTGAGCATAATAATCTGTAAACTTACTTGGTATATAAAGAGAGGATGATTAGGGTATTTGTCCTTTGTCTGTTTAACGACATCCAGGTAAGATATACCAGGTTTGACCATCAGCATGTCGGCTCCTTCCTCAACATCTCGTTCCTGAACAATATAGAAAGGCGTGAAAATGCAATGATGTCTTTAACAGTTGAACAGCTTTCAGATATGTTGCTGCAAATATACAACCACAAAAATTGGCATTTGCCATCAAACACTCATGAAATAGCTACATTGAAGGTGGATATGAAAGAATTTAAAAGAGCAATCAAAATCAAATTCCAAGAATAGTTCTTAAAACATGCATCATAATTATAAAATTTATATATTATTACAAGACGAAATTCCAACAAGTGTACCTACTAAAATTTAGTTACCATAAATTTGGTAATATACTCACAGCAGCCCTACTAGCCAGCCCTGATGATCCGGCAGGTAACTGATAACACCTTCGGTCACCAAAACTAGGAGCCGACTTTGCTGCATCCCTGAAAGGTCCGTAGAAAGAAGATGCAAACTTTACAGCGTAGGAGAGCACCGAAACGCTACTTTGAAGACCAACTTCACGTAAGGATTCCTTGATAGCCCCAATTCGTCCATCCATCATATCTGAAGGGGCAATAATTTGTGCACCTGAAAAAGAAATTCATTTAATTCCACAATGTAATGGACGTTATCAACAATGCTGTACATTGTATAAAACATATAGAGGTTTCACCAAATACACTTTAAAAGCAGCTCTAAAATACTGACTAAAATATGTTGCCAAACTTACCCTTTGTGGTGCATTATATCAAGCACAGTAAAAGTAAAAGGAGGTATCCTGCATACATGCAATGGGAATGTTGAACTAATATCTAAAAGCTAATCCTATAGCAATGAAGTGGTGGTAGTACTGTATTATGAAGATTATGTAACCTCATAAACAGATAAAATTAAAAAATCCTAAATGAACTTAACCGAAAAAATCCATCGTAAAAAATATGCAACTATTAAAAACCCAACAATTTGTCAAGTTCCCCCATCAATGTCTCTTCACTAGGAAATCCAATTGAAAAAAACCTGCAGCTATTCAAGTATTATCAGTCTCACATTAAGGAAAAAGCTTCTGCGAACATAAGAATAAATTCTGCCTGTGTGTATAAGTTACAAAACTATTTAAAACCAATATAGAAATATGTTACTTGCCTGCTTTGGCATAGGCCGTTGCTTGTTCTGCTAGGCGTTTAATACTAAGAGAATTGTTGATAGTGCCATCTTCCTTCAAAATACCACAATGGCCATGGCTTGTATAAGCACAGAGACACACCTGAAACAATGTTATTCCAAGCTGTTGCAGTTATAAGTGGTAGGTTATTATGTTTCAATGCAAGCAATAGTTTAGTGTGAAGGATCTTATATCATAGAATATATAAAACAATATTCTAACTACTATACAGTACTGGGCACAACCTACTAATTAAAAAAATTAGGTAACCATTCACAACTTACAGCAAAACTTTAAAAGAACAATATTAAAAAAAAGGCTATATTAGATAACCACTTATTGAGTACAGCCCAAATGTAATGTAGGTTTAAAAGTCACAGGCAATAAATAAAGTTTAAAAGTCCCAGGCAAAAAATAAGGTTTAAAAGCCACAGGCAAAATTAACAAATTCGGAGATAATTTGTATTTTTCCTAACCATACAAACCTTAGCTATTTACATTGGGTTTACTTTCGGCGTAGCTGAAATTGACGAGCCAATAGATTTTAACGAGGGTTAACTACCCCCGCGCTAGTTAGCAGGGGTAGGGGAAGGGGTAGCTTGCTCCCTCTCCCCCCACACACCGGTGATTTGCTTCACTTCACTTAGAGGTAGGACTTGACTTGGGGGACAGGGCTGGCGGGCAAATATGTGTAAATAGCTAAGGTTTGTATGGTTAGGAAAAATACAAATTATCTCCGAATTTGTCATTTGTTCCGTAACCGAAATACAAACCACGCTATTTACATTGGGTGACTTACCCCTTAGGAAGGGTGGAAAGTCCCCAGCCTTACTGACTTTGGCTTTACCCGGGGACTCCGACTCCGAGTGAGTATCACTCGAGAGAGGAAGTCCCTGCACCTCACAAGTTCCTTGCTCCGCAAAGAACGAGTGGCCTACGTAAGTTGTGTGTGGAGGAAAGAGCGTGACTCGTCCTAGGAAGTTGACCTTGAGTCCTTTAGATAGGAATCTAGGCTAGGACGTTCCCAATACCACCTCGTAAGGGTATGGGGGACGCGACAGTATTAAACTTAATACTAGGAACACAAGGGAGCATGGTTTACCTGCAGAGGTTGAGGTCAGCTATGCGTAGACCAGGATGCTGCTTTCCCCAAGAGAGGGGAGGATGAAGAAAGAAGTAAGGGCCAGACATACTCTTTCATTCACGCAGACTAAAACCGGGTAACAACACCCTCAACCTACTGCTACTTGTCCATCAAGGAGCCTGAGGTTTAAACCAGCTGTTGTGCAGCCACCACAGGGCCGATAGAAAATGTATCGAGGCTCCTGTGGGTCACGTCGTGCAGGTAGTGGGCCGTGAAGGTCGTTTGACGCTTCCAGACCCCAGCTTGAAGCACCTGCGTCACAGAGAAGTTTCTCTTGAAGGCCAGGGACGGAGCGATGCCCCTGACGTCGTGTGCCCTAGGGCGACATGACGGAGGAGGGTCCGGATTCAAGGCGTGGTGGATGACCCTTCGAATCCAAGCCGAGATGGTATTCTTGGTGACCCTCCTCTTCGTCCTGCCTGTGGTAACAAACAGTGCTTGCACGCGAGGACGAACTGCAGCTGTTCTCTTCAAGTAACACCTCAGACTCCTCACTGGGCATAATAGCAGATGGTCTGGGTCGCTTGTTACAGAACGGAGACTCGTGACCCTGAAAGAGTCGAACCGTGGGTCCGGCACTCCAGGGTTCTGAGTCTTGGCAACAAACTCAGGGACGAACCTGAACGTTACCTCCCCCCATCCCCTTGAATGGGCGACGTCGTACGAGAGACCATGAAGTTCACTAACTCGTTTGGCAGAGGCCAACGCGAGCAGGAAAGCCGTCTTCCAAGACAGGTGGCGATCAGAGGCCTGGCGTAATGGTTCAAAGGGAGGTCTCTTAAGAGCCCTGGGAACCCGAACCACGTTCCATGGAGGAGGTCTCACTTCCGACTAAGGGCAGGTAAGCTCATAGCTACATATGAGTAGAGAGAGTTCCAGCGAGGAAGAAATGTCCACTCCTTTCAGCCTAAAAGCCAAGCTCAAGGCTGAGCGATAGCCTTTCACTGCTGAGACCGAAAGGCGCATTTCCTCCCGCAAATAAACGAGAAACTCCGCTATTGCTGGAATAGTGGCATCGAGTAGAGAGATACCCCTCCCACGACACCAACCACAGAAAACTCTCCACTTCGCCTGGTAGACTCCCTCAAAGGACTTTCGCAGGTGCCGAGACATTCTCTCCGCAACCTGTTGCGAAAAGCCTCTCTCCGTGGAGACGCTGGACAGTCTCCAGGCGTGAAGCCGAAGCAAGGCTACGGCTTTGTGGAAGATATTGCAATGTGGCTGTCTGAGTAGCTCGTGTCGTGGGGGAAGCTCTCTCGGGAGCTCCGTCAGGAGCTGCAGAAGGTCCGGGAACCATACCGCGTGAGGCCACAGCGGAGCTATCAGTCATCGACAGGTTGACCGATAGTCTGGTCCTGTTGAGCACCCTTCTCATCAGACAGAACGGTGGAAAGGCGTACACGTCGATGTTGTCCCACCGTTGCTGGAAAGCATCTTGCCAGAGTGCCTTGGGGTCCGGGACTGGAGAGCAGTACAGGGGCAGTTTGAAATTCAAGGCTGTAGCGAACAGATCCACCGTCGGGGAACCCCACAAAGTCAGGACTTTGTTGGCTATCTGAGGATCCACCAAAGACCACTCGGTACTCACTATCTGCGAAGCCCTGCTCAGACTGTTGGCGAGCACATTCCTCATGCCAGGAATGAAGCGAGCTGATAGTGTTATCGAGTGGACTTCGGTCCACCTCAGGATCTCTACTGCAAGATGGGATAGCTGATGCAAAAAAGTACCTCCCTGCTTGTTGATATAAGCCACTACCGTGGTGTTGTCGCTCATCACCACCACGGAGTGACCCGCCAAGGTCCGTTGGAACTGTTGAAGAGCCAGGAATACAGCCTTCATTTCTAGCAGGTTGATGTGCAGGTACTTTTCTGATTCTGACCAAAGGCCTGAGGTCCTCTGGTTCAGAATGTGAGCCCCCACACCCTTCTTTTGACGCATCCGAAAACAGTGTCAATTCCGGGGGGAGGACGAGAAAATCCACTCCCTTTCGCAGGTTCTCGTCGACCAGCCACTACCGCAGGTCCGCCTGTTCCGAGGGTCCTATCGGGACCAGAAAGTCCGGGGAATCGGATCCTTGATTCCACCGGGACTTGAGCCGCCACTGCAGGGATCTCATCCTGAGACGGCTGTTTGGAACCAGACGAGCCAGGGAAGCTAGGTGACCTAAGAGACGCAACCACGATTGGGCCGGAAGCTCTTCCCGCCTGAGGAAGGGTTCCGCCAATCTCCTCAGCCTTGCTATCCTGTCGTCTGATGGAAAGGCTTTGTGGAGATTGGTGACTAACAACATGCCTAGATAAACCAGTCGTTGGGACGGCTGCAGAGAGGACTTCTCGAGATTTACCAAGATCCCCAGATCTTGGCAAAGTCCCAGGAGCCTGTCTCGGTGTCGTAGAAGGATCGACTCTGAGTCTGCCAGGATCAGCCAGTCGTCCAGATAACGAAGGAGACGGATGCCGTTCCTGTGCGCCCAAGACGAAATCAGGGTAAACACTCTGGTGAACACCTGAGGTGCTGTGGAGAGACCGAAGCACAGCACCTTGAACTGGTAGGTCTTGCTGTCTAGGCTGAATCTCAAGTACTTCCTGGAAGACGGATGGATTGGGATCTGGAAGTACGCGTCCTTCAGATCCAGTGTGCACATGAAGTCTTGTGGTCTCACCGCAAGTCTGACCGTGTCCGCTGTCTCCATGCTGAACGGAGTTTGCTTGACAAACTTGTTCAGAGCTGAGAGGTCGATGACAGGTCTCCAGCCTCCAGACGCCTTCTTTACAAGAAAGAGTCGACTGAAAAAGCCTGGGGAGCTGTCGACAACCTCCTGGAGAGCATCCTTCTTGAGCATGGTCTCGACTTCTGCCCAAAGGGCTAGCCCCTTTCCCGATCCCATGGCATAGGAGCTCAACGACACTGGATTCACTGTCAGGCGAGGTTGAGATGTCGTGAATGGGACGCGATAACCTTGGCCGATCACGGAGACCGTCCAAGAATCGGCTCCATGTTGCTGCCACCTGTGCACGCAACTTTGAAGGCATCCCCCCACAGGTGGACACGCGGGGGGACCCACTCCTAGCGTTTGCGGCCGCGGCCGCTTCCTCTAGGAGTCTTGCCTCCCCTGGAGGACTTACCGCCCCTCTTATCTTTGGCAGGAAAGGGCTGGGGCTTTGACACCACTTTCTTAGCTGCCGGCACCTGCTTCGGTGTCTTTCGAGGCTGTTGCTGGTGTTGCTGCGGAGCTGGAGGCTTGTAGGGCCGAGATGCAAGGGCCCTTTGGAGAAGGGAGTCCTGGCTAGACTTCCTCCACCTCTCAGCTGTTCGTTCCATATCTTGGGGCACAAACAAATTTCCCCCAAGGAGGGAGGAGTGCCTGAGCCTGCAGACATCCACCGCGGGGACCTTCGGGTGGATTTTCTCGGTCACCACAACACGACGCTTCAGCACCGCGTTGGCCCACAGGTTGGTAACCTGATGTGCCAGGAACTCGATGGAGCGAGTGCCCGAGAGGAGGAAGGTCTCCAGGGCCTTCCTATTGCTCTCCTTAGACAGATCCTCGGAGCACAGACATCCAGCCACGAAGTGGCCTGCATGGCACACTTCGCGACCTTCTCGTGGCTCAGGATCTCCGACGCCAAGAACGTCACCTGCCAGGCGGAGAGCTTCTCAAGAGGAACTCCCCTAGTAAGCTCTTCCACCGAATGGTGGAGGGGAAGAGCGAGGCTAGACTCCCCCATGATCTCAAAATACCTCCTCTGCTGGAGACGAGGAGGTGGGAGGAGTTTGTTCCCGGCAGAGGAACGACTGGAGGAGGCGAGTACTGCGAGCTGAGCGTTGGCCCTGTCTCTGGCACTCTTCACCCCATGGGACCAGGGCAGAGCCGCGCTGGCCTTTGGGGGCTTCTGAGTTCCATAGACCTGGTCCAGGACCGTGTCCTTGCCTTCACGAGGGGCGATCACCGGGTCCATGAACCCGTTGAGCTGTCTCATCAGGCCCAAGACCTGACAGAAGGCATGCTCAGACTCCTGCTGCTCTCCTCCCTGCGGACTGGCAGCTAAGTCTCCTGTCCCCGGAAGCTCTTCCTGGGGAGACACGTGGACGTTCTCCCGGGGTCTGGCTGGTTCCTGACGAATTCGTGAAGAAGACTTCGGAATCGTCTTGGAGTCCTTGGGTTCCCTACTGGGCGGGATACAAGACTCCAGCAAAGAGGTCTGGTAGGCACCTTCTACGCGAGACGATTCCTCCACGAGGAGGCGACTCCCTCCTTGGTGCCGAGGGGGAGACCGCCGCCTCGTTGGACTCTCCTGAAGACGGAAAGGCCTCGTCTACGGGAGAAGGAGAAAACGACTGCGAAGGAGACGGAGCCTTCCTGACGGACCTCTTAGGAACCAACTTCTCCCTCGGAGAAGTCACCACGAAGTCCACTCCTCTCCTTCTCTTCAGCGGGGGCGAGGCCGTCTTTGGCTTGTGTCCTAGATCGGCGAGTGCCTGCTTCATAGCCTTCACTAACGCCCGCATCAGAGGACCAAACCAAGACTGCCGAGACACGGACACAGAGTCCGTAATTCCCGCTGGAGGGAAGGGGATCGGGCGACCCTTCGGAGTGGACACCACTGGACCTGCCTGCAAAAATGAAGGGGAAGAAAGTTGCCTTGACCTCTCCGATGATCCTTCCTTGTCCTGCGAAAGAGACCTGCGCTTAGGCGGAGGCGATCCCGACTGCGACCTGGCGACACACGTCCCTGCTGCTGCCATGAGCTGCGGAACCCGACGTGAAGGGGGGTCGCGCCGACGCTCGCGCGGGGGCGTTATCAAAGAGTCGCGCACGAGGGGCTGTTGGAGCGCGGGCGAGTAATCGTGCGGAGATAAACGAGCGCGGGAGCGGGCGAACGGGCGCGCTGGCGAGTGAGCGCGTTGACGAGTGAACGAGCTGGCGCGTGGGCGAATGAGAGCCCTCAGGAGACCGCTGATGGCCAGGAGAAAAGTACAGCGCAGGGGAACGCGCAGGAGAACGAGCAGGGGAACGATGGTGTCCTGGAGACCTGTGACGCGTGGGCGAGCGATGGCGAGTCGGCGATCGATGGCGCGTTGGCGAACGCTGGCGCGCAGGCGAGTGACGACGCGTTGGCGCGTGGTGGCGTGTTGGCGAGCGATGGCGCGTAGAAAGCGCAGGCGAACGACCGCGTGTGGGCGAGCTGATCGCAGGAGACTATGTCTCTCCAGATCCGCTGGGCGCTGACGCTCACGCGGGGGCGTTATCAAAGAGTCGCGCGCGAGGGGCTGTTGGAGCGGGGGCGTGTAATCGTGCGGAGATAAACGAGCGCAGGAGCGATCGCGCGTGCGGGCGAACGGGCGTGCTGGCGAGTGAGCGTGTTGGCGAGTGAACGAGCTGGCGCGTGGGCGAACGAGAGCGCTCAGGAGACCGCTGAGGGCCAGGAGAAAAGTACAGCGCAGGGGACCGAGCAGGGGAACGATGGTGTCCTGGAGACCTGTGACGCGTGGGAGAGCGATGGCGAGTCGGCGATCGATGGCGCGTTGGCGAACGCTGGCGCGCAGGCGAGCGACGACGCGTTGGTGCACGGTGGCGAGCGATGGCGCGTGGTGGCGAGCGATGGCGCGTGGTGGCGAGCGATGGCGCATGGTGGCGAGCGACCGCGTGTGGGCGAGCTGATCGCAGGAGACCTATGTCTCTCCAGATCCGCTGGGCGCTGACGCGTAGGAGAGCGCTTGCGCGCAGGCGATGGATCACGAGGGCGGTCTGGAGATCACCGGTGCTCAGGGGAGCGCTGATGCGCTGGAGACCGTTGACACGCAGGAGATCGCTGACGAGCAGGAGAACGTTGACGCGTCGGAGATCGCTGGCACGCTGGGGATCGCTGGCGAGCAGGAAGACGACGCATAGAAGATTGCGCAGGAGCTATCGGTGCGACGCGCAAAGGCGAACGCTCATGAACGGGCTCAGGAATAGGAGACGCGTGGGCGTGCAGGAACTCTGGATGTACGCGCAGGAGACCATGCGCGTTGCTGTGCAGGAGAAAGATGACGAGCAGGATCACGAGGAGTTGAGTCCTTGCCCGTGTCCCGAACCAGAGTTCTAGGGCGCGTGGGCGCACAGGGCGCGTGTCAGGAACTGGAAGCGCAGGTGCGCGCTGACAAGCAGGAGATCTTGTGCTCTCAGGAGACCGTTGGCGCGCTGGGCGCGCAACAGGAACAGAAGGATGTTCGTTGTCCACAGGAGAGCGCTGGTGAGCAGTGGGGCGTTGGCCATCAGGAGAGCGCTGGCGATCAGGAGAGCACTGATGAGCAGGGGAGCGCTGGTGCGCTACTACGCGTGAACGCGCAGGAGGGCGCGCAGGGGAACCCTGACGCGCAAGGGAAGCACCCACAGCGTGGGCAACATCCCTTTGCCCCGAAGGGACCGGTGCCCGTCGGCTGTCGAGATCAGATGACTGCTGGCCATCTGCACAGGAAGTGGAAGGTCTGGTAGGCGTGGGAGAACGTGAACGATCCCCGGAGAGGTCTAAGGACGCGGCTGCTACAGTCTGCTCCCAGCGAGGAGAGTCCCCATCAGAGGACGGAGGAGGTGAAGACTCGAAGAGGCGCCTCTTGACACCCTTATACGGGGAGACGGGAGGCCCCTACGGTGAAGAGGACGACGAGCCTTACGGCGAAGGCGGCCACGAGGGAGGTCGTCGGGATCATCAGTCCTCCGAAGAGGAGTCTCAGTCAGAGCGCTCCCCCGAGGGGAAGACTTAGCCATAGGAGAGACCGTGGGACCCCCTGCCCCCTTCGAAGGATGTTCGGAAGGGGGAGGAGAGCCTTCAGCAACGTCATCAACATCAGGAGCCGCAGAGGTTTGACCAGACCCGTCGGAAGCCTCTGCCACCACGACGTCGACGATAGACAGAGGATCTACCTCTGCTATCACCGGCGACTGCTTGACAGCGGCCCCCAACTGAATAAGGTCAAACAGGGCTTCCTTGGAGGGCAGGCCCTTAAGCCCCAAGGAAGCCCAAAGCTGAAAAAGATCATCATTAGACACAGAATCAACATTATCAAAATCCTCCCCCGGAGGAGGAGGGGGAGCCGCCCCGCTATGGGAGGCGACGCCCTCTCCCGCACACCGAGGTCGGGAAACAGAACAAGGGCCTGCGCTCCCACTCGGCGGCCTCTCACTAGAAGCCGGACGAGGGGGAGCTTCGGAGGAGGTTTGGGCGGCGGAAGAAGAGTCCCGAGAGCCTTCCTCCTTCAAGGCAACCCCAGAAGGAGAACGGTCTCTCTTGGACTTCTTCTTACGACGGCGGGCAAACCTTTCCCACTGGGAGGCAGACCACTCCCTACTCTCACTACTGTACATGTATTTTCCCTATCACACCGTCGGCCTCGACACTGCGGGCAAAGGGTGTGAGGATCGGTATCCACCGCCGACATGAAGGTACCCCAAGGGTGGCCGGCGATCCCAGGCCACTTGCGCATGATGAATACCAAAGGGCGAAGCCAACTTCAAACACACAGCTGAGGAAGAGCAAAGAAAAGATTAAGGCTGTCAATAACGAGGACGATAGACAGACACGTCTGCACATTGTCCGAGCCAAAAGTAAAGTGAAGCAAATCACCGGTGTGTGGGGGGGGAGGGGTAGCAAGCTACCCCTTCCCCTACCCACGCTAACTAGCGCGGGGGTAGTTAACCCTCGTTAAAATCTATTGGCTCGTTAATTTCAGCTACGCCGAAAGTAAACCCAATGTAAATAGCGTGGTTTGTATTTCGGTTACGGAACAAAATAAGGTTCAAAATCACAGGCAAAAAAATAAGGTTTAAAAATCACAGGCAAAAAATAAGGTTTAAAAGTCACAGGCAAAAAATAAGTTATTGAATTTCCAGTCCGACTAGTAGCCCATTTATCCATAATACCCGTAAAAAGAAGAAATATCCCTTTTGTTCTTTTTTTTTATGCTACCTACCCCCAAAAATTGGGGGAAGTGCCAAGGTAGATTGAATACTAGCTTGAAAAAGGACTGTATATTTGTTATACTGTAAACTTAAAAGTCTACCATTCGTCTAGAAGTAGCTCCTACTTTACACTAATTAGCCAACTTAACACACCGAAATATGGAAATGCGGTATCCGTTGACAATTCATTTTCATTAATATTCTCTACCATCTTTAAACTATCAGTACTGCTAAAATTTTATATACCCCACTAACTGACTAAGATCTATACATTGAGGCATTAAAAAACTTAGATAATAACTAAGGTCGGCTTCAAGTTCAAGTCAAATGAATCTCTTGCCTATATCTTTTATAACATTTCACATAAAACATTGCATTTGATGAATACTTATACTATGATGTACATTATATGAAGAAAACAGTAATTAATTAATTATCTCACATACTTACTGTAAAGAAAGACTTCTAACTATATCAGTACTGTTTAATAATTGTTTTACCCCCCAAAAAATATAAGTTGTGGAGATTTTGGGTGCCACTCAAAATATCTACAAAGCCTTACAAGGTTTGCAGTCTGATAAGCCAAAGGATGAGGAAGTCTTCAACATCAACATCTACTTATGTATTATTATTATTATCATTAGCTAAGCTACAAACCTAGTTGGAAAAGCAAGATGCTATAAGCCCAAGAGCTCCAACAGGGAAAAATAGCCAAGTGAGGAAAGGAAATAAGGAAATAAATAAATGATATAATAAGCAATTGGCAATTAAAATAAAATATCTTAAAAACATCAACAACATTAAAACAAATATTTCATATACAAACTATAAAAAGACTGCTGCAACTTTGAACTTTTGAAGTTAATCAATGAAATAATGTATAAAGGATTAATGTAAACACTTTCCACCTAAAACCATGAGAGAAATATGTTTGGCAAAGCAAACATATACGTCATTCTGATATCAAGTCATATTTTACTCTTTGGTAGTGTTACAAATACTTTTCATCATCATCTCCTCCTACGCCTATTGACGCAGAGAGCCTCGGTTAAATTTTGCCAGTCGTCTCTATCTTGAACTTTTAAATCAATACTTCTCCCGTCATCATCTCCTACTTCACACTTCATAGCCCTTAGTCATGTAGGCCTAGGTCTTCTAACTCTTTTAGTGCCTTGTGGAGCTCAGCTGAACGTTTGGTGAACTAATCTCTCTTAGGGAGTGCGAAGAGCATGCCCAAACCATCTCCATCTACCCCTCAACATGATTGCATCCGCATATAGCACTTGAGTAATCACTCTTAATAGTTTCCTTTTTAATCCTGAGTAATCACTCTTAATAGTTTCCTTTTTAATCCTGAGTAATCACTCTTAATAGTTTCCTTTTTAATCCTGAGTAATCACTCTTAATAGTTTCCTTTTTAATCCTGAGTAATCTCTCTTATAGTTTAATTTCTATTCCTGAGTAACCTCTCTTTTAGTTTCATTTCTAATCCTGAGTAATCTCTCATAGTTTCATTTCTAATCCTGAGTAGTCTCTCATAGTTTCATTTCTAATCCTGAGTAATCTTTCATAGTTTCATTCTAATCCTGAGTAATCTCCCTTATAGTTTCATTTCTAATCCTGGGTAATCTCTCATAGTTTCATTTCTAATCTTGAGTAATCTCTCTTATAGTTTAATTTCTAATCCTGAATAATCTCTCAGTTTCATTTCTAATCCTGAGTAATCTCTCATAGTTTCATTTTTAATCTTGTGTAATCTCTCTTATAGTTTAATTTCTAATCCTGAATAATCTCTGAGTTTCATTTCTAATCCTGAGTAATCTCTCATAGTTTCATTTTTAATCTTGTGCAATCTCTCTTATAGTTTCATTTCTAATCCTGAGTAATCTCTCTTATAGTTTCCTTTGTCTGAGTAATCTCTCTTATAGTTTCATTTCTAATACTTTTACATATATTAGAAAAATTCTCAAGATTTCTGTTTTGTATTTTGCTTGAACTGTGTGACTGATATCATAATTTCAATTCCGTTACAGCTGTAACTGATTTATCTATTTAATAAATACTTGAAAAAAAATACTCAAGCTTTCAGACATTTTTTCTTGTTTCATAATCTTTAATTTATCGATTATTCTTTTATATCCAAGTTATCATCAGCCAAATGGAATCTTCTACGATCTTCCACCATTAAGTTTACTTGTCAACAAGAATTTTGTTGATCCCAACTTGTTGGTAAGAGCCATCCCTAGTTATGCTAACTAAGTCCCAAATACTTATGCTTCCGAGTGAGGCCAACTTGCTACGATCTTATTGCAGTCCAATTCCTACTCTAAAATACATCAGGGCTCCATAAGGCACTAGAAGAGTTGGAAGACCCAGGCCTACATGGC
Organism: Palaemon carinicauda; assembly: GCF_036898095.1. Lineage (NCBI taxonomy): Eukaryota > Metazoa > Arthropoda > Malacostraca > Decapoda > Palaemonidae > Palaemon > Palaemon carinicauda. The sequence goes on from NC_090743.1 coordinate 40,520,461, forward strand.
TGAGGACTATGAAGAGTGAAGTAGGAGATTATGAATGGAGAAGTATTGATTTAAAATCTCCGATAAAGACGACTGGTGAAATGTAACAGAGGCCCTTTGCGTCAACAGGCGTAGAAGGCGATGATTATACCCTCACACTAAAACCGACTGTGGGTACAAAGAAAAAAAAATCTTCTGATAGACTATACAGTATATTAATGACTTGTTTCATACTGCACTCTGTAGAGGGGTCTGCATACACTGCATAAAAAGAAGCACACTGCAGACAACACTGAAGACTTTGCAACATCCCTTGGCTTTCCAGCTGCATTACATTCCATCTTACATTCTAAACTCTTCTATTTAGACCCAGCCCCAATTTTCAACTCTTACTGAGGAGCTAATCCTATGATCCTAGAAATACAACTTAAAAGTATCCTTAAATTATTTTAGAACAAAATAATGCATGTGAATGGACACTGATATAAGGCACTAATATTTAAAAAAAAAAACTTTGTTCATTTTATTCAATGCTCTAAGATAATGCCAGCATTTAATAACACTTGATCTTTATAATGTATTCTGCACAACTTCATAACATCACCAAATATATGAGAGAGAGAGAGAGAGAGAGAGAGAGAGAGAGAGAGAGAGAGAGAGAGAGAGAGAGAGAGAGAGAGAGAGAGAGAGAAACTGTACTGGTGTTGTTATTACTAACTAAGCTACACCCCCAGTTTGCTTTTAGTCCAAGGGCTCCAACAGGGAAAATAACCCAGTGATGAAAGTAAATAAGGAAACAAAAAACATGAGAAGAAACAAATAAAGAATATAAAACATCTCAAGAGAAACTTATATCAGCCTGCTCTAATAAAAACATTCGCTACAAGTTGTAATCATAGACTTCAATACTTACATCGCACGCAATCACAAGGTCTGGAAATTTTTCTCTCAGAATCCTGACAGCCTGTATTACAGGTGTATCTGGGCTGTCAGCACTGGAACCACGTTCATCCTTTGGCATATTTGACGGGACACCAAAAAGCAGCACCTGAAATTAAAAAATACAATGTCTTGTGTATCAAACAAATATATAGGGTGAAAGAATACTTCTTTACGCAAGAGTTTTTGGTCTACGGAAAAAAATCCTGAGTTCAGGACAATAGGAAGTTGCACAGGGATGTGGTACCTAGCAACTGGAGAATAAAACAAGATGTCAAAAGGCTGAGATAGAATGGAATGAAATAAAGAGTGTAAGAGCCCGGGAGGAATTATTGAGTGTCATTATGTCAAATCAAATGAAGAAAAAAAAAAGCACCCAAACAATGCATAAAAAATTTGCATAGCATATTTGCATATTTTCTACATTTAAAAATAAAGCATATTCACACTTATTTGTAAACTATACATATATATTCACAAATATTTGTATATGGTTTGTACATATAAGGAAAATGGGGTATGAAACAGCTTGTTTAAAAGGTAGTTGATATATAAGCAATGTGAAAAGACTAGAGGGGCACTCAGTAGAAAGCATGCCTTTGCCCTGCCAAGCAGTCGTCTTTTTTTTTTTTTTTTTTTTTTCCCTAACTCCCCTGCATAGTTGTACTTCAATGTATTTCCTTCAAAATCTAATGGATTGGTTCTTGAGCCATACCCAACATGTCTGGCATGTTTCGTTCAAATTGGTTCAGTATATTTTATGTAACATTCACAAACAACAAATAAACTAACAAAATATTTACCATTTATTTAACATTATGATTATTTTAAAAGTACTGCTACACATTTGTACTTTCATGTACTTTATCCAAAATGTTACAGATTCATACTTGGGTCATACCTAACATGGCTACCAAATTTGGTCAAAATCGGTGGAGTAGTTTTTGTGTAAAGTTGCTCACAAATAAACAAAAAAAAACTAAAAAAAAACAGATGGGTGAATACATAACGTTTTAGCAAAAGCTACAAGTAGGAATGATCATAAATCAGACCATGATAAAGAAAAGGCCCTGAGAATTCAGAAAAGTGTACTGTTCCGATGAACGTTGCTCATAGCCTAATGAATGAAAAATCGGACGTAAAAATGTTGGTAAAGATGATGATTGGGTCTAAAGAACAATTTAGCAAAATTGTTAGGAAAATCTCATACACATTAGACTTGTCAACAGCCTATATAAGAAAAATGTCCAAGTTGTATAAGTAATATTGAAGGTTTTACATGGAAAATTTTGTAATTGTTTACTCCCAACAATCTACTTTTCTCCTGGTATGGATAGAAGAGAGACTAGACATGCTGAGCAGCTCTTCTAGGAGAAAGACACTTTAAAATGAAACTATTGTTCTCTAGTCTTGGGTAATGCCATAGCCTCTGCGCCATGATCTTCCACTGTCTTGGGTTTGAGTTCTCTTGCTTGAGGGTATACTCGGACACACTAATCGACTTGTTTCCTTTCCTAACTGGGCTATTTTCTCTGTAAGACCCCTTGTGCTTATAGCATCCTTCTTTTCCAACTAGGGTTGTAACTTAGCTAGTAATATTGTTAAAATGAATCAGAAAAAACCTTACTGGTGGCTCTTGTAAAAGTCAGGGGAGTTTGTATCACAGTGTAACATTATCATCATTATCAATAAGAATCTGAAATTATAATTGTACCAACTACATTTGCAAGGATTCAGCGACCTTTCAAGAAATGCTGGTAATACACAACACTGTACTGTAGTTGAAAAAAACTTTGACTACCAAACAAAGAGAAAAGAATTCTAAAATCACCTCAATACAGTAGTAATCCTGTGTACGTAATTGTTAGAAATTATATACAGTGAACCCTCGTTTATCGCGGTAGATAGGTTCCAGACGCGGCCGCGATAGGTGAAAATCCGCGAAGTAGTGACACCATATTTACCTATTTATTCAACATGTATATTCAGACTTTTAAAACCTTCCCTTGTACGTAGTAGTTAACAAACTACCCTTTAATGTACAGAACACTTAATGCATGTACTACAGTACCCTAAACTAAAACAGGCACAAATATTAAAGGCAATTTTATATCATGCGTTTCCTAAACACGCTAAAAAGCACGTTAAAAAATGGCAACCAATGTTTTGTTTACATTTATCTCTGATCATAATGAAGAAACAAACTGGAGGTAGAGCTTTGCTTATTACCCAGACATATTTCCCATACTATTCCCTTAGAACTACATCACAACTTCCTACTTTAGATATATATATATATATATATATATATATATATATATATATATATATATATATATATATATATATATATATATATATATGTATATATATATATATATATGTATATATATATATATATATATATATATATATATATATATATATATATATATATATACATACATATATATATATATATATATATATATATATATATATATATATATGTGTGTGTGTATATATATATATATATATATATATATATATATATATATATATATATATATATATATATATATATATATATATATATATATATATATATATATATTTATATGTATACACATATACATACCTACATATATACATACATACATATATACATAAATGTTATTTTTATAATAAAATAAATTTTTGAATATACTTACCCGGTGATTATATAAGCTGCAGCTCTGCTGCCCGACAGAAAAACTCTACGCTCAAAATCCGCCAGCGATCGCTATGCAGGTAGGGGGTGTACTTCAACAGCGCCATCTGTCGTGCAGGTACTTAGTACTCAATGTAAACACAGAACTCAATTTTCTCCTCGGTCCACTGGGTCTCTATTGGGGAGGAAGGGAGGGTCCTTTAATATATAATCACCGGGTAAGTATATTCAAAAATTTATTTTATTATAAAAATAACATTTTTCAATATTAAACTTAGCCGGTGATTATATAAGCTGATTCACACCCAGGGGGGTGGGTAGAGACCAGCATTAATTGTTTACATTATTATGAGCTAAGGATTTTGTATTTCATTTTAGCAGTTATTCAAAATAAACATAAAATAAATAAGTACCTGGTAAGGAAGTCGACTTGAACAATTACTCTGCCTTTTTTAAGTACGTCTTCCTTACTGAGCCTCGCGATCCTCTTAGGATGCTGAGCGACTCCTAGGAGCTGAAGTATCAAGGGTTGCAACCCATACTACAGGACCTCATCAAAACCTCTAATCTAGGCGCTTCTCAAGAAAAGAATTTGACCACCCGCCAAATCAACCAGGATGCGAAAGGCTTCTTAGCCTTCCGGACAACCCAAAAACAACAATAAAAAACATTTCAAGAGAAAGATTAAAAAAGGTTATGGAATTAGGGGAATGTAGTGGTTGAGCCCTCACCCACTACTGCACTCGCTGCTACGAATGGTCCCAGGGTGTAGCAGTTCTCGTAAAGAGACTGGACATCTTTAAGATAAAAAGACGCGAACACTGACTTGCTTCTCCAATAGGTTGCGTCCATTATACTCTGCAGAGATCTATTTTGTTTAAAGGCCACTGAAGTAGCGACAGCTCTAACTTCATGTGTCCTTACCTTCAGCAAAGCATGGTCTTCCTCATTCAGAAGGGAATGAGCTTCTCGTATCAACAGTCTGATATAATAGGAAACTGCATTCTTTGACATAGGCAAAGAAGGTTTCTTAATAGAACACCATAAAGCTTCTGACTGTCCTCGTAAAGGTTTAGTTCGTCTTAAATAGAACTTAAGAGCTCTAACAGGGCATAAGACTCTTTCTAGTTCATTTCCAACCATATTTGAAAGGCTTGGAATATCGAACGATTTCGGCCAAGGGCGAGAAGGTAGCTCGTTTTTGGCTAGAAAACCAAGCTGTAAAGAACATGTAGCCGTTTCAGATGAAAATCCGATGTTCCTGCTGAAGGCGTGAATCTCACTGACTCTTTTAGCTGTGGCTAAGCAAACCAGGAAAAGTGTCTTTAAAGTGAGATCTTTAAAGGAGGCTGATTGTAGTGGCTCGAACCTTTCTGACATCAGGAATCTTAGTACCACGTCTAAATTCCATCCAGGTGTAGCCAAACGACGCTCCTTCGTGGTCTCAAAAGACTTAAGGAGGTCCTGTAGATCTTTGTTGTTGGAAAGATCTAAGCCTCTGTGACGGAAGACTGTTGCCAACATGCTTCTGTAACCTTTGATAGTGGGAGCTGAAAGAGATCTTTCTTTCCTCAGGTATAATAGGAAGTCAGCTAGCTATTTGGGTTACAGAGGTACTGGTCGAGGATACTGATACCGACTTGCACCAGTTTCGGAAGACTTCCCACTTTGACTGGTAGACTCTAAGAGTGGATGTCCTCCTTGCTCTAGCAATCGCCCTGGCTGCCTCCTTCGAAAAGCCTCTAGCTCTAGAGAGTCTTTCGATAGTCTGAAGGCAGTCAGACGAAGAGCGTGGAGGCCTGGGTGTACCTTCTTTAAGTGTAGCTGACGTAGAAGGTCCACTCTTAGAGGAAGAGTTCTGGGAACGTCCACCAGCCATTGAAGTACCTCGGTGAACCATTCTCTCGCGGGCCAGAGGGGAGCAACTAACGTCAACCTTGTCCCTTCGTGAGAGGCGAACTTCTGCAGTACCTTGTTGACAATCTTGAACGGGGGGAATGCATAAAGGTCTAGATGGGACCAATCCAGTAGAAAGGCATCTATATGAACTGCTGCTGGGTCCGGGATTGGTGAGCAATATATTGGGAGCCTCTTGGTCATCGAGGTTGCGAAGAGATCTATGGTAGGTTGGCCCCATGTGGCCCATAGTCTCTTGCACACATCCTTGTGTAGGGTCCATTCTGTTGGGATGATTGACGCCTCCGACTGAGGCAATCCGCCATGACATTCATATTGCCTTGGATGAACCTCGTTACTAGAGAAAGGTTTAGATCTCTTGACCAGGTGAGGAGGTCCCTTGCGATCTCGTACAACGTCATAGAATGGGTCCCTCCTTGCTTGGAGATGTACGCCAAGGCCGTGGTGTTGTCCGAGTTCACCTCCACCACTTTGCCTTGAAGGAGGGACTTGAAGCTTTTCAAGGCCAGATGAACTGCCAGTAGCTCCTTGCAGTTGATATGTAACGTTCTTTGATTCGAGTTCCACGTTCCCGAGCATTCCCGAGCATTCCCGACCGTCCAATGTCGCACCCCAGCCCGTGTCCGATGCGTCCGAGAAGAGAACGTGGTTGGGGTCTGAACAGCCAGGGGCAGACCCTCTCTGAGGTTGATACTGTCCTTCCACCAAGTCAGTGATGACTTCATCTTCTCGGAAATGGGGATCGAGACCGCTTCTAGCGTCTTGTCCTTTTTCCAGTAAACAGCTAGGTGAAATTGAAGGGGACGGAGGTGTAGTCTCCCTAACGAAACGAACTGTTCCAGGGATGATAGCGTCCCTATCAGACTCATCCACTGTCTGACTGAACATCGTTCCTTCTTTAGCATGTTCTGGATGCATACCTGGGCTTGACTTGTTCTGGGGGCCGACGGAAAAGCCCGAAAAGCTTGACTGTGAATCTCCATCCCTAAATACACTATAGTTTGGGATGGGACCAGTTGGGACTTTTCCATATTGACCAGGAGACCCAATTCCTTGATCAGATCTAGAGTCCACTTTAGATTCTCCAGACAGCGACGACTGGAAGAAGCTCTTAGAAGCCAGTCGTCCAAATAGAGGGAGGCTCTGATATCTGCTAAATGCAGGAATTTGGCAATATTCCTCATCAGCCTCGTAAACACAAGAGGAGCCGTGCTTAGGCCAAAGCACAGGGCTTGAAATTGGTAGACAACCTTTTCGTAAACGAATCTCAGAAAAGGTTGGGATTCTGGGTGGATGGGGACGTGAAAGTATGCGTCCCTTAGGTCTAAAGAGACCATCCAGTCTTCCTTCCTGACCGCTGCTAGAACTGACTTTGTGGTCTCCATGGCGAACGTCTGCTTTGTGACAAAGACATTCAGCGCACTGACGTCTAGCACCGGCCTCCACCCTCCTGTCTTCTTTACCACTAAGAAGAGACGGTTGTAGAAGCCCGGGGATTGATGGTCCCGGACTTTGACTACCGCTCCCTTTTCTAGTAAGAGAGACACCTCCTGCTTCAAAGCTAGCCTCTTGTCTTCCTCTCTGTACCTGGGAGAGAGATCGATGGGAGACGTTGCTAGAGGGGGTTTGCGGACAAACGGGATCTTGTACCCTTCTCTGAGCAACTTCACAGATTGTGCATCTGCGCCCCTTTTCTCCCAGGTCTGCCAGAAGTTCTTAGAGTCTGGCTCCCACTGCTGTCTGAAGAAGGTGGCAGTCAGACTCTGCCTTTAAAGGACTTGGTACCTTTCTTCTTCCCACGTCTCCCTTCGGCACGAGCACCTCCTCTGCTGGAGGCTCTGCCACGAAAGGGCGGAATGAATCTGGACGCTGGAGTGTCCATCCTGGGTCTAGACACGGTAGGCAAAGGGGTGGCTTTGCGGGCAGAGGACGCAACCAGGTCATGGGTGTCTTTCTGAATCAAGGAGGCAGCAATCTCCTTTATCAAGTCCTCTGGGAAGAGACACTTTGAGAGAGGAGCAAAAAGAAGTTCCGATCTCTGACACGGTGTTACTCCAGCTGACAGGAAAGAGCAAAGGTTTTCCCGTTTCTTGAGGACCCCGGATACGAACGAAGCCGCAAGCTCACTGGATCCGTCACGTATGGCCTTGTCCATGCAGGACATAATGAGCAAGGAAGCTTCCTTGTCAGAAGGGGAGATCTTCCTGCTCAAAGCTCCCAGACACCAGTCCAAAAAGTTAAAGACCTCGAAGGCTCTAAAAACTCCTTTCAACAGATGGTCTAAGTCTGAAGGAGACCAACATATGTTAGAGCGTCTCATGGCTAGCCTGCGGGGAGAGTCTACTAGACTTGAGAAGTCGCCCTGGGCAGAGGCAGGAACTCCCAAGCCGAGAACTTCTCCCGTGGCATACCAGACGCTCGATCTGGAAGAGAGTCTCGCAGGGGGAAACGTAAATGCTGTCTTCCCAAGGTTCTTTTTGGACTGCATCCAATCTCCTAACGCTCGTAAAGCTCTCTTGGACGAGCGGGCGAGGACGAGTTTCGTAAAGGCAGGCGCGGATGACTGCGTGCCTAAAGCAAACTCTGACGGAGGAGAGCGTGGAGCCGCAGATACAAACTGATCAGGATACATCTCCTTGAACAGCGCAAGAACTTTTCTAAAGTCCAAGGAGGGTTGCGTGGTCTTGGGTTCGTCGATGTCCGTATGTGGGTCGTCAATGTGTGCAGCGTCGTCATCATCAGAGAGTCCATCATCTGAAAACTGAGGAGGAAGCGGCAAAGGAGTAGGAATCGGCTGGTCAGCTGAGTCCGGCAGCCCGGGTGCACGCGTGACTGAACCGGACGCAACGTCATGGAACTGTTGCCCAGTCTGTGAACTGGCAACAACCATAGCAGCACGGGGACGCAAAGCGTCTACTCCAGACTGTCTAGTCTGCTGTGGGCGAGTAGAGGTAACCACACTGGGTTGCGGAGGTTGACGCACCGCGTCAAAACAAAACAACTTAGGCTGTTGTTGTAACTCGCGAACGTCAACGCAAGGTTCCGTGCGTCGCTGAACGTCAACATGCGGCTGGCAGGGTACACTGGAACGCATGGGTGGCGGGACTCTCACAGCTGGAGTGCGGGAGAAGGTCGCCTCAGCGTCCACTGGACGCACAACCGTGGGTGGTTGTAGGCTAGAGGTTGGTGCAGCGTCAACCTTCTCCGCACGAAAGTCCTGCATTAATGACGTTAACTGTGACTGCATGGTCTGCAGCAAAGACCACTTAGGGTCTACAGGAGCAGGTGCGGCAACAGACGGTGTTACTGCCTGATGCGGTACCGCTTTGCCTCTCTTAGGAGGTGAGCAGTCGTCGGAAGACTGCAGCGAGTCCGAACTGACCCAGTGGCTACAACTGGGCCGTTGGACTTGCGCGGAAGGGACCGACTTGCGCTTAAGAGGCCGCGAGACCTTGGTCCATGGTTTCTTACGAGAAACCTCTTCCGCAGACGAGGAATAAATGGGCTCTCTCGTCTTCGTGTGGGTGGGGCGATCTTGGTTAGATACGCCCGAAACCACAGAGGGAACGTCTGTTCGCTGATTAAAGCCTCTCGAACCCTTTGGTCGTACGACATTGCTTCTCCCCTGGGCTTGGGAGCTTGCAAGAGGTCCCGGACTGGGAGGACGACAGGCACGAACAGACGAACCCTCAAGCGCAACACTATCCACAACACTTTCCACAACACTACCACTCACTTTATCACTACCCACTGCACTCTTGCACTTCAACTCCTTGACATCTGCCATGAGTTGGTTACGGTCACTAGCCAAGGACTCGACTCTCTCACCCAGAGCCTGGATGGCACGCATCATATCTGCCATCGAAGGTTGTTGAGTGCTAGAAGGGGGATCAGGAGCAACCACTACAGGGGAAGGAATAGGTTGTGGGGCATGAGGAGAGGAAAATTCAACGGAGCGAGATGAACTTCTCCTGACTCTATCTCTCTCTAGCCTACGTGTATATTTCTGGAATTCGATAAAATCGAATTCCGAAAGCCCAACGCATTCCTCACATCGATCTTCCAATTGACAGGTTTTATCCCGACAATTGGAACAAACGGTGTGAGGATCGATAGAGGCCTTCGGAAGACGCCTTGAACAGTCCCTAGAATTACACTTCCTGAACTTAGGGACTTGAGAAGGGTCAGCCATTTTGAATTAGTCAAAAGGGAATTCAAAATCTATCCAAAGTCGTCAACAAATAATCCGATATCAACAAAAGAATGCAAGGATGTATTGAAGATAACGTCTGCAAAGCGAAAGCTCAAAACTAGAAATGTGTACTTCACCAAAATATGTGAAAACCAATCCAGTAAGCAACAGCGAATTTAGTAGGTCTTGCCGGTGGCACGACAGAGAGAAAATTGAGTTCTGTGTTTACATTGAGTACTGAGTACCTGCACGACAGATGGCGCTGTTGAAGTACACCCCCTACCTGCATAGCGATTGCTGGCGGATTTTGAGCGTAGAGTTTTTCTGTCGGGCAGCAGAGCTGCAGCTTATATAATCACCGGCTAAGTTTAATATTGAAAAAAAATGCATACATATATATATATATATATATATATATATATATATATATATATATATATATATATATATATATATATATATACAGTAGGGTCCCGAATTAAGCGTGTTCGAATTACACGATTCCCCTTTTCCGCGATCGCTATTTTTCAAAAATAAACTTTCTGTATCTGCGAGGCTGTTCAAAGTTCGCGAGTCAAGCACTACAAAATGTATCAAATCTATTGTCTTTTTAAGTATATTGGTAGCCCTAAATACGGTGATTTATGATAAATGTTACAAAACAATATCAACATTACATTTCATTAACATAATTTCATAATGAATAGCCTATTTAAGGATAAAATTCCACATCAACAATGAAATCAACTGTTAACTGTGCGAGTCCAGCTGACAAAATGTAAACAGAAATGTGGTTACGTTCTCGGCAATCTTTATCTTTCTCCAACCTTACGATAATTGTAATGGTAGTGTTAATGATGGTATATTAAAGCATTATTTTTGTTTAGTACAGTATATTTAAAAGCCTTATTTTTCCCTCTGGGCGTTCAAGGTTTTCACGAGTAGACTGAGTTCGTTTATCAGCAGTGAATAGCCTAAACTTCGGTAACGAGTCGTCAATATTTTGTCATATTTTAAACAGTATACATTTGATTTGCAAACATTGGTTTTGTAGAGTAGACGGTAAAATAAAATCTAGAGAGAGAGAGAGAGAGAGAGAGAGAGAGAGAGAGAGAGAGATTTGATGGCAGAAATCCCCCCCCCCTTCTCTCTCTCTCTCTCTCTCTCTCTCTCTCTCTCTCTCTCTCTCTCTCTCTCTCTCTCTCTCTCTCTCTCTCTCTCTCTCTCTCTCTCTCTAGATTTTATTTTACCGTCTACTCTACAAAACCAATGTTTGCAAATCAAATGTATACTGTTTAAAATATGACAAAATATTGACGACTCGTTACCAAAGTTTAGGCTATTCACTGCCGATAAACGATAACAAACCCTTTAATGCAAACTAACTGTATCCTTTAATATTCCTCTATATTTATCACGAATTCCTTCTATACCTCCTCAGACACTCTTATTTCAAATATCTAAATTATTCTTATCACAACTAACACCATCTAGTCATTTTCATTCCATTATATCTATTATTCCTCTGGATCCTATTCCCTTTCCTTATTCTGTTTATTCGATGGGATTCGTTTTTCCCTTTACCGTCTTTCAGAATCTATTTTTAGCCACTGGCAACCAAATCCCCCTTCCCCCGTCTCCTACCGTCTCCCCTGCGAGTCCACCCAACCTATCTCATCACTCCCCCCACCTTCATCCTCCCCTGTTCTAGGTCTGTAACCTTCTGCGTCATAATATCTCTCTCTCTCTCTCTCTCTCTCTCTCTCTCTCTCTCTCTCTCTCTCTCTCTCTCTCTCTCTCTCTCTCTCTCGTTATACAATACAGTACATACTTACAAATAGATGAAGAAACCAAAATCTGTTTTCTTGAAGTGTCAATTAAATACAAAACGAAAAAATTATACCGTGTATACATCCATTTCAATCATAGCTTAAAATACGGTAACCGATTTCGTCCACAAACCACTATTTTTTTTAGGAAACACCATTCTATTCCAGAAAATTTTTACTCTTTAAATGTCAATTGCGCTATAATAAAACATGTACTTATGTTGTTAAATTTCGGGTGTGTTTTAAAAATCGAGTATTGCTAACTTATTTTTGTTTTACTTTTGGCTGTGATCACATCAGCTGATGTCTAGCTTCCGCGCGAATACAATAACAAAGAATTGTTTACACCATTTCTTAACTTATTCAAACCATCTATACAGTTAATATTACATAAACACCAATGTGTTATAACCTATCATATTTATTGTTTAGTACTTTAAAACCATCTCTCTCTCTCTCTCTCTCTCTCTCTCTCTCTCTCTCTCTCTCTCACATCGAACGTTATAGCGGTAACCTAATTGTTTGGTGACTTTAAAAATAGGCCTAGTACTTTCTTCTTTTACCTTTTTTGCATATGGATCCATAATTGAGGTGGGTACAAGTTGACTTATAACTGAAGTTAGGAAAAGTATTTTGGATATGGAAAGGACAATTATCTTTCGTAACAGTTTAGAATTATCGTAAGTTATCACTCTATCATTAGCGGCAGTTTGCTATTGTGGATTAAACGCATAAGGAAAAAAAAATTTCCAGCTTTGCTACGAATTTAGGAATTTATATGGATACGGTAAGTAAAATATTTGTAATAACATAATGTTTACTAAATGTTTGTAATATCATTAGTTATGACTTAGATCATGTGTGTTTAATACATTCGTTTGTTAATTATGATCGAAGATGGAGCGTAAACAAATGGAAGGTTTCCGTTTCAGGCGGCATCATAAAGAAAAACATTTCATAAATGGCATTCATTTCATTTATTTGAAAGTTCTAATAAAAAATAATAACATTGGTAATAACAAATTCAACATATAATCTATACTTGGTAAAATTGCTGTCAATTCAAAAACACAGATGTATAAATGCGTCTGTTTCTTCGTTGTGATCAGAGATAAACGTAAACAAAACATTGGTTGTCGTTTTCTATTGTGCTTTTTAGCGTGTTTAGGAAACGCATGATATAAAATCGCCTTTATTTTGATAATTCTGGATTTTCAATCATACAACAAGCTAGTCTATAGAGTGATGGTTTTGCTATTCACCAGTTGTATTATACAATAGATATGACAAACATTAAAATTTGTCTGTATTTTGGGTTGTGTTATAACGGGAAATATATGGTGTTTACACCTATCCTGGTTGTAATTTTAACCATTTTTCAAGTTATTAGAACTTTAAAGTATATTAAATGTTTTATTTATTTACAAAAACAATTTGATATTATAAAGAAATACAGTATAGTACAAAGAAAGTATTGGAAATGGGTAGTAAACACATTTGAATAGGCAAATTGCTGGTTGCCATGGCCACAATGGAATTATTTCTGTTAGTTGTGTGTTTCGAAATTCGCGATTTTCCATTTACACGAGGTCATTAATCGACCAAATTCTCACATAATTCGGGACCCTACTGTATATATATATATATATATATATATATATATATATATATATATATATATATATATATATATATATATATATATATATATATATATATATATATATATATATATATATATATATATATATATATATATATATATATATATATATATATATATATATATATATATATATATATATATATGTTACTGTATATATATGGGTTATGGAAAAAATCCGCTAAGTGGTGAATCCGCGATGGTCGAACCGCGAAGTAGCGAGGGTTCACTGTACTGAATTAAGTAGTGGTACAGAAAATTCTGTAATCACAACAGAGACCAGGAAAATATTTAATGTAAAAAAGCATAAAACCAAGATTAAACGTCTTTAGGGCAAATTCGTAATACCGTAACTTGGTCTTATCTATGAAGTTACAACTTCCATTACATTTCTTTTCTTATTTAGCTGGACAATACTTCAATGTTTATTTTGAATCTTTTACAAGACATGCCTCAGTTGTTTGACTGATACCCTAATTATCTACATCATTACTATCATCTGTGTTTTAAGACTTAAAGGATGCTCATGAATGGCAGAGGCAAGGGATAGTGACAATGTCTTAGAGAATGATCATATATACATATGATCAGCACCCAAGACCCCTCTCCACCTAAGCTAGGAGCAGGGAAGGCGAGGCAATAGCTGTTAATGACTGAACAGGTAGACCCATAAGTTCAACTAAACTCCCCACCCTTGGCTCTCAAGGATGTTGAGGTTACAGACACTACAAGAAACTATTGAACTTAAGCAGGACTTGAACGCCAGTCTGGCATATCGCCAGGCTGGGATATTTCCAACAGGCCACCACAACTTTGGACAGATCAAAATACTACAAAATCTTTTGGGTACCATTAATATAACTTCCCATAAGATGGATGGTATTTTCCCTGAATCATGCAAAAAGTGTGTACTGTAATGAATTGTGATATGGTCATGTTTTCAGGTTCATCCACTTTGAAGCTAGTACTGTACAGTAATACCTTTACCACTTTTAAAAGTTTCTCATCTTTTGAACCATCGTGTTTCTCATCATATGTTGAGTTATCATAGTGCTTGAAAGCACACAGTGCAGACGACTGAACTTGTAGCATATCAAACTATATGTCTGCAATAACATAAAAAAAAAAGAGAGAGAGAGAGAGAGAGAGAGAGAGAGAGAGAGAGAGAGAGAGAGAGAGAGAGAGAGAGATTTTTCCACCTCTACAGTCTGATGCATAACTACTGTATAAAGTATAGTACTGCATCTGCACATACAACAGCCAAAGTTACAGGTTCCCAAGTGAACACCAGACTCTATGGGAGAGGCTGCCACAACCTTGATGATTTTTCATTGGCCATTTCCAGCTAACGATAGAGTATACCCGCTTTAAATGATGAAGGTTTGTTTCGCGTAGCAACAAAATCATTTTGAAATGTGTACTAGAAATTCCTATTCAGCACGATGTATCTAGCACAAGAAGTGATTCCAAAGCCCTATTAGGCAGCTAGCTATCAAACAGAAATTTCTAAAGATCAAAGTGAACCATTACGCTTAACAATATTTAAACTTAACTCAATACCATCACTATTACCTGTAGCCTACCTCCAATTCTTACTTTTAAAAAAATGAAAACATCAGGTTTTATTAGATTTATTTTGTACTTTATGTATGGCTTTTGCAATGCAGTACTGTATCTTACCATACAAACTTTGTTCTTAACAGCAAATCCAGAAAATTAGAAAAAGGACAAAATTGAAAAAAATTGAAAAGCCATTAAAACATACAGTACTGTATAGAAGGTCTGCTACAGTATACAGGATACCTTAGGATCAATCTGACATTTTCTTTAAATACTGTACCTTGACAGTTAGCTAACTAGTCAGCTACTACTGTACTTACGGAACTCAATCCTAATTCAATGAGAGGTTTAATTGCAGCCTCAAGTTTATTGACACCATAGCGTGACACACCTGGAAGACTGTCCACGGGCTGCACTGCATCAGGTTCATCCCTGAGATTATGAAAATAATATTCACATAATTAGGTTTTATTCAGGAATAATTAAAAATTCATTCCATCTCGTTTCGTAATCAAGAAAAAACTTTGATGTATTACTTGGAAATATAATACTTTTTATGCAAGTGCTATTACAACTATAAAGTCAAACTGGATAAAGTGTAACTTAATTCTCAATTAAAATGACAAAATTGGAAATAATTTGTATTTTTCCATAGCTAATACAAACCTGTAGTTATTTATATGGATATTCTTGCGGCAAAGCTGGAAGGTAGCAATTACAGTAAAAGTGCGAGGTGGCAACCCTACCTAACCACTGTAGCGGGTAAGTAAGGAGTGGCTGGGGGGTACCCATTCACCTATCTCCACTCACAGCTTGGTGAGCTATGTCACTTTTTGATTGCAGGCAGGATTTATAGGGGGACAGGTGATGGCTGGGCAATTTATATAAATAACTAGTTTTGTATTAGTTAGGTAAAAATACAAATTATTTCCAAATTTGTTATTTGTTCCTTCACTTACAAACCTTGTTATTTATATGGATGACTCACCCTTAGGTGAGTACCAAATCCGACTACCGGCTTAGTCAACGACCAGGGTTTTCCTTGTACAGTATTAAGACTGTATCAGAGGAGAATCTTGACACTTCGCTAACAAATGCAAAGAGAGTATAATAATGGCCTAAACACCCTATGTGGTTGTGAGATATAGCATACGAACGTCTAAGTAAGAATATTCCAAATTATAACTAGGAATATTATACAATAAATATAGACGTTTCCCATACTTACCTTACGGGAAGCATAGGGGATGTGTACAAGTATAACATTAATAAACTATACTACGTTACACAAGGGAAATGGTTACTACCTACAGAGATTGAAGCCAGTTTGCAAAGGGACCCAATGTGCTGTTCCCCAAGAGAGGGGAAGATGAAGAAAAGAAAAGAGCCAGTTATACTATTCACTCACCCCCGATTTAACCCGGGTAATCAATGCCCTCAGCCATCTGCTACCTGTCCAACAAGGACCCTGATGTATACTTAAACCACTTGTTATGCAGCCACCACAGGACCTATAGAGAACGTATCGAGTCTCCATCATGAGGCTCAATACTACACAATATTCTAGAAGGTAGTGGGCAGTAAAGGTCATCTGATGCTTCCACACGCCTGCTTGTAACACTTACAACACTAAAAAATTGCGTTTAAATGCCTGGGACGTACTGATAACCAAAACATCATGAATGAATGATTGGAAGTTTTCTGGCATCCTGACATTGAAGGTCATTGACGTCGACTGACATCATGAACTCTAGGTCTTTGAGCTGGAGGACGGTCAGGATTTAGAGCATAGTCTATGATTTTTCAAATACATGAAAAAATGGTGTCCTTGGTGACTCTCCTTTTAATTCTACCCGAGCTAACGAATAGGGCTGACAGCTGGGGCAGAGTTGCTGCAGTGCATTCAAGATACAGTATTTTAAACTCCACACTGGGTATAGTAACAATTGATCTGGGTCATTGGTTACAAAATGAAGACTCTTAATCTGAAAGGGCCAGAATCTAGGGCCCAGTAACCCCAGCTTTTGAGTCTTTGTAATAAACTCATGGACGAAGCCGAGTGTCAACTTCCCCCATCCCCTTGAATGGGCGATGTCGTATGAGAAACCTTGAAGTTTACTAACTCTCTTAGCCGAGGCTTAAACGAGTAGGAATGCTGTCAAAGTGAGGTCATGATCTGTTGCATTGCGTAGTGCTTCATAGGGAGGACCTTTTAAGGATCTCAAAATGCGAACTGCATTTTAAGGAAGAGGTCTTATCTCCAACTGGGGGCAAGTGATTTCATTGTGGAGAAATGCATGAGAAAAATACAAATTATTTCTAGATTTATTATTTATTATAATTAGTTAGGTTGTACTGTATTTGCATAATGCATTATTGTATTTCATAAATTTTGTGTACTGTTTATTTGATCTCCAGTCCATCACTAAAAAATTCTTCTTTTTATTACAGAGTGACGGTGCCCTGCACCCAGCAGGGACTGTATTATTATCATTATTAATATTACTAGCCAAGCTACAACCCTAGTTGGAGAAGCAAGATGCTATAAGCCTAAGGGCTCCAATAGGAAAAAATAGCCCAGTGAGGAAAGGAAATAAGGAATTAAATACATAATGAGAACAAAGCAATACAGTGAGCCCTCGCTACTTCGCGGTTCGACCATCGCGGATTCACCACTTCGCGGATTTTTTTCATAACGCATGTATATACACATATTGCGGATTTTCCGGAAATTTCGAAAAACCGCGATATATGAAGACCCCAAATACGTATTTCGTTAATTCCATTAATACTGTAATTAGTAATATCTGCTCTTACTGATGGTTCATTGCATTACATATGACATATAATTCAGTACAGAAAGAAATAAAACACTAAAAGAGAATGTGATCATACGATAATTCAGTATACAGTACGTAGTAAAATTAAATCGAACATGAAATGCAAATCAGATGCAGTCATACCGTATTTGAATGGTGTAAGGCTACTGATGGCTACTACTACAAATGTAATGGATGTGCATCTTTTCCATGAATCTTTTGTATATACTGTATACGTACGTAGTACTCGCATCCAATAATATTCTTTGTTGCAAAAATCACATCTCGAATAAGCGTACATATCCTACAACAAAACAAGCGTAAAATAGCGTACGTAAAGCTGTATACGTAGTACCTTGTATTTGAATTGGTAACTACTACGTAGCATGTAAGACGGATTGTGATTGGTTCAAGTGCTGATAGATGACGAATCAGAACCCAAGTTTTGAAATCTAGCCTGTGATTGGTGTTTTGACCGCTTCTCCAACCTGCAGCATCTTTTCGCGGCCACTTCATTCGCCGCTCTCTCGCCGGAAGATGCTGCTACGTTATTGTGAACTTTAATTTGTGCTGTGTGTGACTGTTTTAAGTTGAACTTTTTGTTGAACTTTCTGTTTAACCCCTACTGTACAATGGCTCCCAAGCGTTCTGCTTCTGCTAAGGCTGGTAGTGAGCCTAAACGCCACCGAAAGATGATGACGATTGCTGAGAAGGTGACGCTTCTCGACATGTTGAAAGAAGGCAGAAGTTACGCGGCCGTAGCCCGCCATTTTGGAGTGAACGAATCCACCGAGGCGAGCATTAGAAAGACGCCTACCATCACCTTTAGCAGATCAGCAAAGCGAGTCGTTACCACGCGTAATAAAACGATCATACATATGGAAGGTGCTTTAGCAGTCTGGATTGCCGACTGTCGGAAGAACAACATAGCCTTGGATACGAACACCATCCGAACCAAGGCTTTGGGCTTGTATGAGAATTTTGCGGCAAAGGAACCTCAAGACGACGATGGCGACCATGCTGAAGATGATGATGATGTAGATGAACCTCAACCAGGGACATCCACCGATTCCCAGCCTCAGAAACAACATTTTTCCGCCAGCAAAGGATGGTTCCCGAAGTTTCAGAAACGCTTCGGCCTGAAAAGCGTTTCCCCTGCATGGCGAGGCTGCTTCCGCTGACACTACCGCTGCTGAAACTTAACGCGAACGAGACGTTCAAGAACATTATCACTGAAGGTGGATACAAGCCCAAACAAGTGTTTAATATGATGAGACCGACTTGGTTTTGGAAGAGAATGCCGTCGCGAACTTTCCTGTTATAAAGAAGAAGCCAAAGCCTCTGGCTTTAAAAGCGTTCAAAGATCGCGTAACCCCTCGTGATGTGTGGCAATGCTGCTGGATTTTTGCTAAAGCTGGGGCATATTTACAAGTCCAAAAATCCTCGTGCTTTGAAAAATAAAAATAAGAATCTCCTTCCCGTGTACTGGATGCATAATCAAAAAGCATGGATTACGAAGATGCTGACCTCCAACTGGTTCCACCAGTGTTTTATCCCGCAAGTCAGCAAATATCTCGTAGAGAAGGGCTTGCCATTTAAGATCCTTCTCCTTATGGATAACGCTGGTGGACAAGCAACTGATCTGTCGCATGATGGCATTCAGGTTGAGTTCCTGCCACCCAACACCACGTCACTAATTCAACCGATGGACCAGGGGGTTATCAGGGCATTCAAGGCCCTCTACTCGAAGAATACCTTGGCGGACCTCGTTGCGTGTGTGGATGCTGCCCAAGAAGATGAAGATGAAACTGTTCAATTTGAAGGCGTACTGGCGGAAGTACACGAATAGCCACGTGCCTGCAGAACATCCAGAGGGCACTGCAAGAAATGAAACCTGCTACTGTCATTGCGAGCTGGAAGAAGTTGTGGCCCCAGATTGTTTACGATGACGAGGGATTTACACCGTCTGAGACTCAACACTCTGCAATACGCAAATCTGTGCAGTTGGCTGCCATAATTGGAGGTGACGGGTTTGGCGACATGACAACTGAAGACGTCGACGAGTTGTTGGACTGCCATTCCCAGCCGCCTAACTGACGCAGAACTAGAAGACCTGATGAAATCGGCCAGTGAAGAAGACAGTGAAACACAGGAAGAGACCCAAGAAAATGTCGAAGAAACGGGGTTAACATTAGAACGGCTTGCCAAGTTCTGCAACCATGTGAAGGAGGTGAAAGAAATGTCGCAAGAGTGGGACGAGGATATGGTTCGGTCTATGCAATTCTCCAACAAGATCGATGACATCATGACTCCCTACAGGATGCTCTTCGAGAGAATAAAAGAAGCAGCGGCAGCAACTTCTGATCACAATGTTCTTCCAGCCTCGCAAAAAAGAGCCAGTTCCTCCTGCTACTACGCCTTCGAAAGAAATTGAAGAAGTGTCCCAGGAAGAAGTTGAAGAGGTGTCCCAGGAAAAGACACCTCCGTCTGAAGAGACGTAATATTACTATCATTGGTTGCACAGTAGAAGACATCATCAGCTTCATCATCATCATTTCTACTGTGCAGCAAATTCATCGCCCATCATCATTCAAGTTTTTTCTCAACTTCTTTCGTGGTGAGTACAGGTAACAATCTTTATTTTTTTTTATACATGTTTTACTTTAATATTCTAACATTTTAATGATTTGTGCCTGTTTTAGTTTAGTATGCATTAAGTTAAAGGGAAGGTTTTAAAAGTCTGAATATACATGTTATAACCTATCATATTTTTTTGTTTAAAATTTACATTTACGTACGTAAAACAACAACACCACACACACACACACACACACTACCACGACACACTCCTCTCTCTCTCCTTCTCTCTCTCTCTCTCTCTCTCTCTTCTCTCCTCCTGCTCATCTCAATCTCTCTCTTCTTCCTCTCGCTCTCTCTCTCTCTCCTTCTCTACATCACTCCTCCTCTCTCTCTCCTCTTCTCTCTCTCTCTCTCTCTCTCTCTCTCTCTCTCTCTCTTCTCTCTCTCTCTCTCTCTCTCCTCTCTCTCTCTCTCTCTCCTCTCTCTCTCTCGTCTCATCTCCTCTCTCTCTCTCCTCTCTCTCCCTCTCTCCTCTCTCTCTCTCTCCCTCTCTCTCATCCTCTCTCTCTCTCTCTCTCTCTCTCTCTCCTCTCTCTCTCTCTCTCTCTCCGTAAATTGTTTTCCTTACGTATGTACTGTATGATTTTATATAGATACGGTAAATAATATTTGTATAATGTTATTTTCATTAGTAAAATAAATTTTGAATATACTTACCCGGCAATCATATAGCTGTCAGCTCTGCTGCCCGACAGAAAAACCTAAGGACAAAATACGCCAGCGATCGCTTATACAGGTGGGGGTGTACATCAACAGCGCCATCTGTCGAGCAGGTACTCAAGTACTCCATGTCAACACAGAACCAATTTTCTCCTCTGCCCACTGGGTCTCTATTGGGGAGGAAGGGAGGGTCCTTTAATTTATGATCACCGGGTAAGTATATTCAAAAAATTTATTTTACTAATGAAAATAACATTTTTCAATATTAAACTTAGCCGGTGATCATATAGCTGATTCACACCCCAGGGGGGTGGGTAGAGACCAGCATAATATTGTTAACATTAAGAGCTAAGTATTTTGTATTTCATTTTAGCAGTTATTCAAAATAACAAACATAAAATTAATAAGTACCTGGTAAGGAAGTCGACTTGAACAACTACTCTGCCTTTTTAAGTACGTCTTCCTTACTGAGCCTCGCGATCCTCATAGGATGCTGAGCGACTCCTAGGAGCTGAAGTATGAAGGGTTGCAACCCATACTAAAGGACCTCATCAAAACCTCTAATCTAGGCGCTTCTCAAGAAATGACTTTGACCACCCGCCAAATCAAGTAGGATGCGAAAGGCTTCTTAGCCTTCCGGACAACCCAAAAACAATAATAAAACATTTCAAGAGAAAGATTAAAAAAGGTTATGGAATTAGGGAATTGTAGTGGTTGAGCCCTCACCCACTACTGCACTCGTTGCTACGAATGGTCCCAGAGTGTAGCAGTTCTCGTAAAGAGACTGGACATTCTTAAGATAAAAAGACGCGAACACTGATTTGCTTTTCCAATAGGTTGCGTCGAATATACTTTGCAGAGATCTATTTTGTTTAAAGGTCACGGAAGTTGCGACAGGTCTAACTTCGTGATGTCCTTACCTTCAGCAAAGCTTGGTCTTCCTCATTCAGATGGGAATGAGCTTCTTGTATTAACAGTCTGATAAAATAGGATAAAGCATTCTTTGACATAGGCAAAGATGGATCTTAACTGAACACCATAAAGCTTCAGACGGGCCTCGTAAAGGTTTTTTAAATAGAACTTAAGAGCTCTTACAGGACATAAGGCTCTTTCTAGTTCATTTCCAACCATACGATAAGTTTGGAATATCGAACGATATTGGTCAAGGCCGAGAAGGCAGCTCGTGTTTGGCTAGAAAACCAAGTTGTAGAACATGTAGCCGTTTCGGATGAGAATCCGATGTTCTTGCAGAAGGCATGAATCTCACTGACTTCTTTTAGCTGTGGCTAAGCATATCAGGAAAAGAGTCTTAAAGGTGAGATCTTTCAGGGAGGCTGATTGTAGCGGTTCGAACCTGTCTGACATAAGGAATCTTAGTACCACGTCTAAATTCCAACCAGGTGTAACCAAACGACGCTCCTTCGTGGTCTCAAAAGACTTAAGGAGGTCTCTGTAGATCTTTATTGTTGGAAAGATCTAAGCCTCTGTGACGGAAGACTGATGTCAACATGCTTCTGTAACCCTTGATAGTGGGAGCTGAAAGAGATCGTTCTTTCCTCAGATATAAAGAGAAAGTCAGCTATTTGAGTTACAGAGGTACTGGTCGAGGATACGGATACTGACTTGCACCAGTTTCGGAAGATTTCCCACTTCGATTGGTAGACTCTAAGGGTGGATGTTCTCCTTGCTCTAGCAATCGCTCTGGTTGCCTCATTCGAAAAGCCTCTAGCTCTCGAGAGTCTTTCGATAGTCTGAAGGCAGGTCAGACGAAGAGCGTGGAGGCCTTGGTGTACCTTCTTTACGCGTGGCTGACGTAGAAGGTCCACCCTTAGGGGAAGTGTTCTGGGAACGTCTACTAGCCATCGAAGTACCTCGGTGAGCCATTCTCTCGCGGGCCAGAGGGAAGCAACTAGCGTCAACCTTGTCCCTTCGTGAGAGGCGAACTTCTGCAGTACCTTGTTGACAATCTTGAACGGAGGGAATGCATATAGATCTAGATGTGACCAAATCTAGGAGAAAGGCATCTATATGAACTGCTGCTGGGTCCGGGATTGGTGAGCAAAATATTGGGAGCCCTCTTGGTCATCGAGGTTGCGAAGAGATCTATGTTTGGCTGGCCCCAGGTGGCCCAAAGTCTCTTGCATACATCCTTGTGGAGGGTCCATTCTGTTGGAATTATTTGTCCCTTCCGACTGAGACAATCTGCCATGACATTCAAGTTGCCTTGGATGAACCTCGTTACTAGTGAAATGTCTAGACCTTTTGACCAGGTGAGGAGGTCCCTTGCGATCTCGTACCATGTCAGAGAGTAGGTCCCTCCTTGCTTGGAGATGTACGCCAAAGCCGTGGTGTTGTCCGAGTTCACCTCCACTACTTTGCCTTGAAGGAGAGACCTGAAGCTTTTCCAGGTCAGACGTACTGCCAGTAGCTTCTTGCAGTTGAAATGCATTGTCCTTTGACTCGAGTTCCATAATCCCGAGCATTCCCTACCCGTCTAATGTCGCACCCCAGCCTACGTCCGATGCGTCCGAGAAGAGAACGTGTTGGGAGTCTGAACAGTCAGGGGAAGACCCTCTCTAAGGTTGATTTAGTCCTTTCACCAATCAGACCAGACTTTTATCTTTCCGGAAACCGGATCGAGACCGCTTCTAGCGTCTTGTCCTTTTTCCAGTGAAAGCTAGATGGTATAGAAGAGGACGGAGGTGTAGTCTTCCTGGTGACACAAATTGATCCACGGATGACAGTGTCCCTACCAGACTCATCCACAGGCCTGACTGGGCAGCGTTCCTTCTTCAGCATCTTCTGGATGGATAGCAGGGCTGGGGGTTGATCGTCTTGTTCAGCAACGTCCTCATCAGAGGGTTCCTCATCTGAAAACTGATGAGGAAACGGCAACGGAGTGGG
This sequence comes from Palaemon carinicauda, assembly GCF_036898095.1. Lineage (NCBI taxonomy): Eukaryota > Metazoa > Arthropoda > Malacostraca > Decapoda > Palaemonidae > Palaemon > Palaemon carinicauda. The sequence continues at coordinate 40,544,252 of NC_090743.1, forward strand.
CAACGTCTGACTCGCTGAATCCGGTCGCACTGGTGGAATGAGTGACGGAGCCGGACGCAATATCATGGCACTACTGCACAGTCTGTGAACTGTCAACAACCATGGTTGCGCGAGGAAGTACAGCGTCAACCCGAAACTGTCTAGACTGTCTGAGTTGTGCAGTCAACACCCTACCGGGTTGCTGAGGTTGACGCACTGCGTCACAACAAGTCACCTCTGCTGGTTGTTGAATGTCTTCCTAGTGACACACTGAACGTCAACAACCCACCTCCGAGCGTCGCTTAACGTCAACGTGCGACTGGCAACCCACACTGGGTCGCATCGGTGGAGGAACCACCTCAAATGGCAGACGCGAGTAGGATACCTCAGTGTCAACAGGGCGCACAACCAACCGGTAGGAAGGTTGTTGGCCAGAAGTTCTTCTCCGTATTTAAGTCCTCTATCAAGGACACAAGCTTGGACTGCATGTCTTGCAGCAAAGCCCATTTAGGGTCTACGGGAGCAGGTGTGGCAACAGACGGGGTTAGCGACTGAGGCGGAACCGTTTACCATCCCTGGAAGCCTTGTTATGTGTGCATAATAGTACAGCAAAACTTCAAAGGCTCGACAAAAGTTGAGAAGTTGACCTGTAAACAACTGGAGCGTCTCCTGGCTAGGCGCCAGGGCGAGTCTACCAGAATTGAGAAGTCTACCTGGGGCAGAGGCATGAACTCCCAAGCCAAGAACTTCTCTCGTGTCCTATCAGACACTCGCTCTATAAGCCAGTTTAAAAGAAGGGAAATCAAAGGCTGTATCCCTAAAACTCCTCCTGGTGCAAAACCAGTCGCCTAGCCAACGTAACGCTCTCTAGGAGAGCGAGAGAGCACTAGCTTTAACAACAACGGCTTCGAAGTAGCTAGGCCTAGTGTAAGTTCTGACGTGAGGCGAACGAGGAGCAGCAGTTACAAGATCCGGACGAAGATCCTTAAAAAATCTTCATGATTTAATTAAAGTCCATAGGAGGCTAAGCAGCTTAAGGCTCCTCTCCAAATGACAGAGTCCTCAAAGGAATATCAGTAGGAAGGAGAACAGCACTTTCTCATCTACAGGAACCTTGTCCGAGAAAAGCTAGTATCTCAGTGAGGGTCTCACTGGTGCATTAGCAGCAGACCAGAAGGCAACGTTATGTAACTGCCTGACAGTCTGTGAACTGCCAAAAAACTGAAACTCTCAACCACAACAGGTGCGTGAGGACATACAGCACTGGTGCACTTAGTAGCAGACCAGAAGGCAAACGTCATGTAACTGCTTGACAGTCTGTGAGCTGGCAACAACCATAGCTGTGTGGGGAAGCAAAGCCTCTACTCCCTGACTGACTAGTCTGCTTGCGGGCGAGTAGCGGTAACCCACAGTGGGTTGCGGAGGTTGACGCACAGTGTCAAAACAAAGCAACTTAACTCCACCCTCCTGTTGTTGTGGCAACTCGCGAACGTCAACGGAGGGTAGCGTGCGTCTGTGAACGTCAACGTGCGGCTGGCAGGGTACACTGCGCATGGGAGGTGGAACTCTCACAAGCGGAGTGCGGGAGCAGGTAGCGTCAGTGTCTACTGTACGCACAACCGTGGTTGGTTGTAGGCTAACGGGTGCAGCGTCAACCTACTCAGCACGATACTCCTGCATAAAAGATGCTAACTGTGTCTGCATAGACTGTAGCAAAGACCACTTAGGGTCTACAGTAGCAGGTGCGGCAACAGACGGTGTTACTGCCTGTTGCGGTACCGCTTTGCCTCTCTTAGGAGGTGAGCAGTCGTCGGAAGACTGCAGCGAGTCCGAACTGACCCAGTGGCTACACCTGGGCCGTTGGACTTGCGCGGAAGGGACCGACTTGCACTTAATAAGCTGCGAGACCTTGGTCCAAGGTTTCTTACGAGAAACCTCTTCCGCAGACGAGAAGTAAATGGGCTCTCTCGTCTTTGTGTGGGTGGGGCGATCTTGGGTAGATACGCCCGAAACCACGGAGGGAAAACGTCTGTTCGTTGATCAAGGCCTGACGAACCCATAAGTCGTTCGACATTACTTCTCCCCCTGGGCTTGTGAGCTTGCAAGATGGTCCCGGACTAGGTGAACGACAGGCACGAACAGACGAACCCTCGGACGCAACACTGTAACACTTTGCGCATATCACTTTATCACTTCGATTTTCTGTTTTGCACTTATTTCACTGAAATCGAAACTTTTACTGATTTCTACCTGAAACACGCAATTCTACCCTTCATTAAAAGGTAGTAATTGCGAAAACAGTCGTATAATGCAGCTCATTAATACTAGCAAAAACAGAAAACATATAAAGATAAAGAATTCAGTGGCTGGGAAAGAGACTAAACACTAGTTCAATTAAACTACGTTTACAATCTCTCACCGCACATAGCCTGGAGACAAGAATAAAACCCTAGAAACGTTTTACCTTCTTCCCCGTACAGCGACTAGGGAGGAGAGTGACACGAGAACAACGTTACCCGTTTGAACGGAACGTTTTTTCTCTCCTCTCTCTCCCTCCGTCTCTATCTCTCTCTCTCTTTCTCTCTTGATTTCGCACCTGAGAGAAGAGCCCAATTATATATCGTCAAAAAAACATGTTATATGGCTAAAGGAAAAAAACTGAAAGGTTTTCCAAATAAAAAGTTCCTTTAATTTAGAATTTAAACCATTTAAGTTAAGAAAGAATGAACGAAACGTCAGAATCGATTTACTCTTACTGCAAAGTGAAACCGTGATACACTCTCTCTCTATCGTAACGATAGAGCGCACGTTGAACGTCCGCTGAACGTCAACAACTGCGTAGTCTAAAAAAACTGAATGTTAGTTCATCTTTGAAAACAGTACGAAGACTATCAAAGAAATTCTTTCATAAAACATTAAATTTAAAAAAGTTTTAAATTCTTTAAAGGCTAAATACGATATAACGGGCTCAACGTTGATTAACTTCAGTTCCAAGTTAGGACCGCCTACTATCAGGAAAGGTCGCAAATAAACAAAACATAAAAATTTCTTTTTATATGTTTATAATAAATGGAAAGTTAATCGAAGAGGCCTAATAAAGGCGGAGAGATATAAAATATATAGATCTATAACGTGTTAAGCAAAATTACTAAAAACCTAAACACACTTCCGTCTAAGGGAAGGGTCGGCCATTTAAAAGTGAAAGAGAGTCCATACTCTCTTAGTCACCATAATTAAATCTATCCAAAACGAGTTCAAGTTTTGAGATGAAGATAAAACCCCTGCATAGCGAAAGCTCAAAACTAGAATAGTGTACTTCACCAAATAGTTGTGAAAACAAATCCAGTTAGTAACAGCGTATTTTAGTAGGTCTTGTCAGTGGCACGACAGAGAGAAAATTGGTTCTGTGTTGACATGGAGTACTTGAGTACCTGCTCGACAGATGGCGCTGTTGATGTACACCCCCACCTGTATAGCGATCGCTGGCGTATTTTGTCCTTAGGTTTTTCTGTCGGGCAGCAGAGCTGACAGCTATATGATCACCGGCTAAGTTTAATATTGAAAAAAGATATTTTCTAAAAGCTTTTACTGTAATATCATTATTTATCACTTTCATCATGCGCGTTAAATGCCTTCCTTTGTTTATTACGATCGAAGATGGAGCGTACTTTATGACGCCGTCGTTTCAGGCGGCATCATAAAGAAAAACATTTCATTTGGAAGTCCTAAGAAAAATTAAGTAAAACATTGGTAATAACAAAATCAACATACTGTATAATCAATATAATCGATGCAAAAATGATATTATATTATAAAATAAAATTTTTGAATATACTTACCCGGTGAATATATAATAGCTGCAACTCTGTTACTCGACAGACACATACATAAAAAACTCGCGAGCGATCGCTATCCAGGTTGCGGGTGTGCCCACCAGCGCCAACTGTCGGCCAGATACCACTCTCGGATGTAAACAAAACCTTCAATTTCTTCTCATCCCACTGCGTCTCTATTGGGGAGGAAGGGAGGTCATTTAATTTATATATTCACCGGGTAAGTATATTCAAAAAATTTATTTTACAATTAAAATATCATTTTTAAATATTTAACTTAGACGGTGAATATATAATAGCTGATTCACACCCAAGGAGGTGGGTAAAGACCAGAGTTAATTATGTTTACAGCGTATAAGCTAAGAGTTTTTTCATTTTGGCAGTTATCAATATAACAAAACCAAAATAAATAGGTACCTGGTGAGGAAGTTGACTTAGACGATTACTCTGCCTTGTAAGTCTCTCTTCCTCACGGAGCCCAGCGATCCTCTTAGGATGCTGACAGACTCCCAGGAGCTGAAGTATCAAGGGCTGCAACCCATACAACAGGACCTCATCAAACCCCCTAATCTGGGCGCTCTCAAGAAATGACTTTGACCACCCGCCAAATCAATCAGGATGCGAAAGGCTTCTTAGCCTTCCGAACAACCCATAAAACAATATTAAAAACATTTCAAGAGACAGATTAAAAGGATATTGGAATTAGGGAAGTGTAGTGGTAGAACCCTCACCCACTACTGCACTCGCTGCAACGAATGGACCCAGTGTGTAGCAGTCCTCGTAAAGAGTCTGGACATCTTTTAAGTAAAATGACGCGAACACTGACTTGTTTCTCCAAGAAGTCGCGTCCATAATACTTTGCAGAGATTTATTTTGCTTGAAGGCCACGGAGGTTGCTATATCTCTAACTTCGTGCGTCTTAACCTTAAGCAAACATCGGTCTTTCTCATTCAAGTGAGAATGAGCTTCTCGTATTAAAAAATCTGATAAAATATGACAAAGAATTCTTTGACATAGGCAATGAAGGTTTCTTAACTGAGCACCATAATGCCTCAGATTTCCCTCGTAATGACTTAGTACGAGCTAAATCGAACTTAAGAGCTCTAACAGGACATAATACTCTTTCCAGTTCGTTGCCTACGATCTCTGATAAGCAAGGAATATCAAAAGATTTAGGCCAAGGACTAGAGGCAGTTCATTTTTGGCCAGGAAACCAAGTTGAAGTGAACAAGTGGCTTTTTTCTGTAGAAAAGCCGATGTTCTTACTGAAGGCATGAAGTTCACTGACCCTTTTAGCCGAAGCCAAGCACACT
>NC_090743.1:40549876-40567376 GCF_036898095.1 Palaemon carinicauda
AATTCAATACTTACATCGCACGCAATCACAAGGTCTGGAAATTTTTCTCTCAGATCCTGACAGCTGTATTACAGGTGTATCTGGGCTGTCAGCACTGGAACCACGTTCATCCTTTGGCATATTTGACGGGACACCAAAAAGCAGCACCTGAAATTAAAAAATACAATGTCTTGTGTTATCAAAAAAATATATAGGGTGAAAGAATACTTCTTTACGCAAGAGTTTTTGGTCTACGGAAAAAAATCCTGAGTTCAGGACAATAGGAAGTTGCACAGGGATGTGGTACCTAGCAACTGGAGAATAAAACAAGATGTCAAAAGGCTGAGATAGAATGGAATGAAATAGTGTAAGAGCCCGGGAGGAATTATTGAGTGCCATTATGTCAAATCAAATGAAGAAAAAAAAAAGCACCCAAACAATGCATAAAATATTTGCATAGCATATTCGTATATTTTCTACATTTAAAAATAAGGCATACTGTATTCACACTTATTTGTAAACTATACATATATATTCACAAATATTTGTATATGGTTTGTACATATAATGAAAATGGGGTATGAAACAGCTTGTTTAAAAGGTAGTTGATATATAAGCAATGTGAAAAGACTAGAGGGGCACTCAGTAGAATGCATGCCTTTGCCCTGCCAAGCGGGTCTTTTTTTTTTTTTTTTTTTTGCTCCTAACTCCACTGCATAGTTGTAATTCAATGTATTTCCTTCAAAATCTAATGGATTGGTTCTTGAGCCATACCCAACATGTCTGGCATGTTTCGTTCAAATTGGTTCAGTATATTTTATGTAACATTCACAAACAACAAATAAACTAACAAAATATTTACCATTTATTTAACATTATGATTATTTTCAAAGTAATGCTACACATTTGTACTTTCATGAACTTTATCCAAAATGTTACAGATTAATACTTGGGTCATACCCAACATGGCTACCAAATTTGGTCAAAATCGGTGGAGTAGTTTTTGTGTAAAGTTGCTCACAAATAAACAAAAATAAACTAAAAAAAACAGACGGGTGAATACATAACGTTTCAGCAAAAGCTACAAGTAGGAATGCATAAATCAGACAATGATAAAGAAAAGGCCCTGAGAATTTAGAAAAGTGTACTGTTCAGACGAACCCTGCTCATTTATAGCCTAATGAATGAAAAATCTGACGTAAAAATGTTGGTAAAGATTATGATTGGGTCTAAAGAACAATTTAGCTTAATTGTTAGGAAAATCTCATACACATTAGACTTGTCAACAGCCTATATAAGATAAATATCCCAGTTGCATAAGTAATAATGAAGGTTTAACATACAAAATTTCATATTTTGTTTACTTCCATTAAATCTACTTTTCTCCTGGTATGGATAGAAGAGAGACTAGATATGGTGAGCACCTCTTCTAGGAAAAAGACCCTCTAAAATCAAACTATTGTTCTCTAGTCTTGGGTACTGCCATAGCCTCTGCACCATGATCTTCCACTGTCTTGGGTTGGAGTTCTCTTGCTTGAGGGTATGGACACACTAATATGTTATTTTTATTAATAAAATAAATTTTTGAATATACTTACCCGATAATCATGTAGCTGTCAACTCCGTTGCCCGACAGAATTCTATGGAGGGATACGCCAGCTATCACAATACTAGAAGGGGGTGTATTTACCAGCGCCACCTGTGGCCAGGTACTCAAGTACTTCTTGTTGACACCTCCTCAATTATTCCTCGGTCCACTGGTTCTCTATGGGGAGGAAGGGAGGGTCGATTAAATCATGATTATCGGGTAAGTATATTCAAAAATTTATTTTATTAATAAAAATAACATTTTTCAATATTAAACTTACCCGATAATCATGTAGCTGATTCACACCCAGGGGGGTGGGTGAAAACCAGTGTACAAGATTAAAGGATAGCTAAGTATCCCATATTTCATATAATCAGTTATCCACAATAACAATGAAATAATAAGTACCTGGTAAGGAAGTCGACTTGAACCGTTACTCTGCCTTTAATAAGATCGTCTTCCTTACTGAGCGCAGCGTTCCTCTTGGGAGGCTGAATCAACTCAAAGGTGCTAAAGTATACAGGGCTGCAACCCATACTAAAGGACCTCATCACAACCTTTAACCTTGGCGCTTCTCAAGAAAGAATTGACCACCCGCCAAATCAACAAGGATGTGGAAGGCTTCTTAGCCGACCGTACAACCCATAAAAAGTATTCAAGAGAAAGGTTAAAAAGTTATGGGATTATGGGAATGTAGTGGCTGAGCCCTCGCCTACTACTGCATTCGTTGCTACGAATGGACCCAGGGTGTAGCAGTACTCGTAAAGAGACTGGACATCTTTGAGATAGAATGATGCGAACACTGACTTGTTTCTCCAATAGGTTGCATCCATAACACTCTGCAGAGAACGGTTCTGTTTGAAGGCCACTGAAGTAGCCACAGCTCTCACTTCATGTGTCCTTACCTTCAGCAAAGCAAGGTCTTCTTCCTTCAGATGAGAATTTGCTTCTCTAATCAGAAGCCTGATGTAGTAAGAAACTGAGTTCTTAGACATTGGTAGAGAAGGCTTCTTGATAGCACACCATAAGGCTTCTGATTGTCCTCGTAATGGTTTTGACCTTCTTAGATAGTACTTAAGAGCTCTAACTGGGCAAAGTACTCTCTCCAGTTCGTTCCCCACCATGTTGGACAGGCTTGGGATCTCGAACGACTTAGGCCAAGGACGGGAAGGAAGCTCGTTTTTAGCCAAAAAACCGAGCTGCAAGGAACATGTAGCCGTTTCAGATGTGAAACCTATGTTCCTGCTGAAGGCGTGGATCTCACTTACTCTTTTACCTGTTGCTAAGCACACGAGGAAAAGAGTTTTTAATGTGAGGTCCTTAAAAGAGGCTGATTGGAGCGGTTCAAATCCTGATGACATTAGGAACCTTAGGACCACGTCTAGATTCCAGCCTGGAGTGGACAACCGACGTTCCTTTGAGGTCTCAAAAGACCTAAGGAGGTCCTGTAGATCTTTGTTGGAGGAAAGATCCAAGCCTCTGTGGCGGAAAACCGCTGCCAACAAACTTCTGTAACCCTTGATCGTAGGAGCTGATAGGGATCTTACGTTCCTTAGATGTAACAGGAAGTCAGCAATCTGGGTTACATTGGTACTGGTTGAGGAAAACTGCATTGGCCTTGCACCAGCTTCGGAAGACTTCCCATTAAGACTGATAGACTCTGAGAGTGGATGTCGTCCTTGCTCTGGCAATCGCTCTGGCTGCCTCCTTCGAAAAGCCTCTAGCTCTTGAGAGTCTTTCGATAGTCTGAAGGCAGTCAGACGAAGAGCGTGGAGGTTGGGTGTACCTTCTTTACGTGAGGTTGACGCAGAAGGTCCACTCTAGGAGGAAGAGTCCTGGGAACGTCGACCAGCCATTGCAGTACCTCAGTGAACCATTCTCTCGCGGGCCAGAGGGGAGCAACCAACGTCAGCCGTGTCCCTTTGTGAGAGGCGAACTTCTGAAGTACCCTGTTGACAATCTTGAACGGCGGGAATGCATACAGGTTGAGATGGGACCAATCCAGCAGAAAGGCATCCACGCGAACTGCTGCTGGGTCTGGAATCGGAGAACAATACAAGAGGAGCCTCTTGGTCATCGAGGTAGCGAATAGATCTATGGTTGGCTGACCCCACAGGGCCCAAAGTCTGCTGCAAACATTCTTGTGAAGGGTCCACTCTGTGGGGAAGACCTGACCCTTCCGGCTGAGGCGATCTGCCATGACATTCATATCGCCCTGAATGAGCCTCGTTACCAGCGTGAGCTTTCGATCTTTTGACCAAATGAGGAGGTCCCTTGCGATCTCGAACAACTTCCTCGAATGAGTCCCTCCCTGCTTGGAGATGTAAGCCAAGGCTGTGGTGTAGTCGGAGTTCACCTCCACCACCTTGTTAAGCTGGAGGGACTTGAAGTTTATCAAGGCCAAATGAACTGCCAACAACTCCTTGCAATAGATGTGAAGTGTCCTTTGCTCCTGATTCCATGTTCCCGAGCATTCCTGTCCGTCCAGTGTCGCACCCCAGCCCGTGTCCGATGCGTCCGAGAAGAGACGGTGGTCGGAGGTCTGAACAGCCAAAGGTAGACCTTCCTTGAGAAGAATGCTGTTCTTCCACCACGTTAGAGTAGACCTCATCTCTTCGGAAACAGGAACTGAGCCCGTCTCTAGCGTCATGTCCTTTATCCAGTGAGCAGCTAGATGATACTGAAGGGGGCGGAGGTGGAGTCTCCCTAACTCGATGAACAGGGCCAGCGATGAAAGTGTCCCTGTTAGACTCATCCACTGCCTGACTAAGCATCGGTTCCTTCTCAGCATGCTCTGGATGCATTCTAGGGCTTGGAAGATCCTTGGGGCCGACGGACAAGTCCGAAAAGCTCGACTCTGAAGATCCATACCCAAGGAGACAATGGTCTGGGATGGAACGAGCTGAGACTCCTCAAAATTGACCAGGAGGCCCAGTTCCTTGGTCAGATCCATAGTCCATTTGAAAATCTCCAGACAGCGACGACTTGAGGGAGCTCTTAAAAGCCAGTCGTCTGACGGAGCCGGACACAAGATCATGATACTGCTGCACAGTCTGTAAACTGTCAATCATGGGCAAGCGAGGAAGTACAGTGACAACCCGAATCTGTCTAGACTGTCTGGGTCGTACAGACAACTCCTTAACGGGTTGCTGAGGTTGCCGCACTGCGTCACAACAAGTCCCTTCTGTTGGTTGTTGAACGTGTTCCCCGTGACACATTGACTCCGTAAACAAAAAATCCTCTAACAAGGACTAAGCTTGGACTGCATGTCATGCAACACAGCTCAAGGTCTATGGGAGCAGGTGTGGTAACAGACGGGATTAGCGGCTGAAGTGTAACCATTACCTTCCCTGTAAGCATGTTATGCTTAAATAAAAGTCCATAAGAGGTTATGCAGCTAAAGGCTCCCTCCAAATGACAGAGTCCTCAAGGGAATATCAGAAGGAGGGAGAAAAGAACTTTCTCATCTACAGGGACCTTATCCTAGAAAAGCTAAGTTCTCTGAGTGAGGGTTCACTGGTGCAAAGCAGCAGACTAGAAGGCAACGTTATGAAACTGCTTGACAGTCTAGTGAGTTGGCAACAACCCAAGATGTGTTGAGAAGCATGCGGTAAGGTATGCAGAGCATGATGTATGCAGAGTATGCTGTATGCAGAGCATGCTGTATGTAGAGCATGTTGTATGCAGAGCATGCTGAATGCAGAGCATGTTGTATGCAGAGCATGCTGAATGCAGAGCATGCTGAATGCTGAGCATGTAGTAAGCAGAGCCTGCTGTAAGCAGAGCCTGCTGAAAGGAAAGCAGAGCGTGTGCATGGCGTTTAACATTTCTCAGAAATTCCATGACCAGTGCTAGAGTGCTTTATGCATGCTTGCATGGGGTTTAAACCATGGTATGCTGAACAGCAGAGTCAGAACGAGCTGGAACAACAATAGTGTGGTTTCCTCTTCAAGACTCCGATGAGGGAACACCTGAGGCTCAGTCTGCAAAGGCTGAATAAAAGACAAGCAGAAGGAAGGCGCATGGGTGGAGGAGGCTGACTCCTAGCATGAGTGGTTGAACCCAAGGGTTGCGCTTGCTGAGCGGTTGGCGGAAGCGGAGTAGCAAGTTCCAGTTCCTGTGGTGTGAGCGGAGCGCGATGAGGAAGAGGCTGCGCAGAACAAGGTAAATGTCTCGCAAGCTGAGGCTCCTGAGGCGCAAGGCTAAGGTGTTGTGGTGCTTGCCTTATGGAGGGTTGAGCTCGCTGCAGCAAGAGCTGAGGAAACTGACTCATGGACGGGAGAGGTTGTTGTACCTCAACCGAGTGTTGCATCACTGGTGGAGCAGCAAGTGGAGGCGGAGGAAGAGAGGTATAATCCTCCTGATCCCAATGTAAAGGTTGCCTTAAGAAAGGCGGAGGCTGAACACCACAGGGAACAGCAAACTCAGCACGTGTCTCAACATCGTACGCCTGGCAGGTGGAACTGCTGGCAGGTGGTACTGCGATCAGGCGGAGCGAGTGTAGGTGGAGGGAGTGTAGGCGGAGGCGGAGGAGCAACACTCTCAGCCCGACACTCACGCATCAAGTCCGAAAGCTGTGCTTGCATGGACTGTAGTAGAGTCCACAACATCATACGCCTGGCAGATGGTACTGTGATCAGGCGGAGCGAGTGTAGGAGGAGGGAGTGTAGGCGGAGGCGGAGGAGCAACACTCTCAGCCCGACACTCACTCATCAAGTCCGAAAGCTGTGCTTGCATGGACTGTAGTAGAGTCCACAACATCGTACGCCTGGCAGATGGTACTGTGATCAGGCGGAGCGAGTGTAGGAGGAGGGAGTGTAGGCGGAGGCGGAGGAGCAACACTCTCAGCCCGACACTCACTCATCAAGTCCGAAAGCTGTGCTTGCATGGACTGTAGTAGAGTTCACAACATCGTACGCCTGGCAGATGGTGCTGCGACCAGGCGGAGCAGGTGCAGGCTGGGCGAGCACAGGCGGAGCAGGTGCAGGCTGGGCGAGCACAGGCGGAGCGAGAACAGGTGGAGGGAGTGTAGGCGGAGGAGGAGGTGCAACACTCTCAGCCCGACACTCACGCATCAAGACCGAAAGTTGTGACTGTATGGACTGCAGTAGAGTTAACTTGGGGTCGGCAGACACTAAGTTCTGCTGAGGTAAAGCCTTAACAGCAGAGATCTGTTGTGGCAGAACCTTACTCCTCTTAGGCGGAGTGTAATCAACTGATGACTGAGGAGAGTCAGAGCTAACCCAATGACTGCATTCGGGTTGTGAACTTTAACTTCGTACGTCTGGCATAGGTCTGGACTTAACGTTTAAGAAGTCTTGAGACCTGAGACCAGCGTTACTCTGCCTTTATTTTCTCCCCTAATCTCTTCTGCAGACGAGCAAAATAAGGGCTCAATCGTCTGCGGGTGGGAGTGACGGTCTCGGTAAGACACGCCCACAACCACCGAGAATACTTCTGTGCGCCGATCAAGGCCTGCTGAACCCTTATGCCCTTCGACATTGCTTCTCCCCTGGGCTTGGGAGCTTGCAAGAGGTCCCGGACTGGGAGGACGACTGGCGCGCACAAAAGTACCCTCACGCACTAATCACTTATCACTTTGATTTCTGTTTGCACTTATTTCACTGAACTCGAAACTTTAAGTGGTTTGTACCTGAAATACGCAATTCTATCCTTTCTCAAAGTTAGTAATTGCGAAAACAGAATTACAATGTAACAGAAAAATCTAATGAAAGATAATTCAGTGGTTGGAAAGAGACTAAACACTAGATCACTCTAGAAACGTTTAGTTTCTTCCCCTAAAGAGACTAGGGAGAAGAGCAAAAAACGATAACGACGTTACTCGTACGCCTGGCAGGCTTGAATGAAACGTTTATCCTCTTTCTCCCTCCGTCTCTATATCTCTCTCTCTCTCTCTCTCTCTTGACTTAGAACCTGAGAGAAGAGCCCAATCATATATATCGTTAAAACATATTATTGTTAAAGGAAAAAAACTGAAAAGTTCCTTTATTAGGATCAAAACCATTAAGTTAAGAAAGAATGAACAAAACGCTAGACACAGTTACTCTTACTGCAACGTGAAACCGTGAACATTCTTTCTCTATCGTAACGATAGAGTGCAAGTTGAACGTTCTGAACGTCAACAACTGCAGAGACAAAACAAAACGTTAGTTCAGCTTTGAAAACAGTACGAGACTGTCAAAGAAAATCTTTCAAACTCTGTGGCGGAAATAGCATAATATGTTAACAGGTAAAACCGAAATGACGGGCTCAAAGTTTATTAACTTCGGTAAAAGACCGCCTACTATTAGGAAGGTCGAATATAAACAAATATAAAAATTAATTTTAATGAGTTTATAATAAAAGGAAGTTAATCGAAGAGGCCTATAAGAGGCGGAGAGATATAAAATAAATCTATAACTTTTGTTAAGCAAAATTAAGAAAGAGAGTCTATACTCTCTTAGACACCAACACTTCCGTCTAAGGGAAGGGTCGGCCATTGAAAAGTGAACGAGAGTTCATACTCTCTCGTCACCAAAATTAATCAAATTAATTCCAAAAGCTAACTAAGCTAATATAGAAGTTTCCAGTAAAGCGACAGCCGAAATCAAAGAGAAATACTTCACCAAAGTCGTGAAAATACTCCAAGAACATAAGCGTATCCCAGAACGTCTTGCCGGAAGCACGACAGAGGAATAATTGAGGAGGTGTCAACAAGAAGTACTTGAGTACCTGGCCACAGGTGGCGCTGGTAAATACACCCCCTTCTAGTATTGTGATAGCTGGCGTATCCCTCCATAGAATTCTGTCGGGCAACGGAGTTGACAGCTACATGATTATCGGGTAAGTTTAATATTGAAAACTACTTGTTTTCCTTATTTCCTTTCCTCGATGGGCTATTTTCTCTGTAAGAGCCCTTGTGCTTATAGCTTCCTTCTTTTCCAGCTAGGGTTGTAACTTAGCTTGTAATAATAATATTATTAAAATGAATAAAAAAAAACCTTACTGATGGCTCTTGTAAAAGTCAGGGAAGTTTGTATCACAGTGTAACATTATCATTATCAATAAGAATCTGAAATTATAATTGTACCAACTACATTTGCAAGAATTCAGCGACCTTTCAAGAAATGCTGGTAATACACAACACTGTAATGTAGTTGAAAAAAACTTTGACTACCCAACAAAGAGAAAAGAATTCTAAAATCACCTCAATAAAGTAGTGATCCTGTGTACATAATTGTCAGAAATTATATACTGTATTAAGTAGTGGTACAGAAAATCCCTTGTACTCCCAACAGAGACCAGGAAAATATTTAATGTAAAAAAGCATAAAACCAAGATTAAACGTCTTTAGGGCAAATTTGTAATACTGTAACTTGGTCTTATCTATGAAGTAACAACTTCCATTACATTTCTTTTCTCATTTAGCTGGACAATACTTCAATGTTTATCTTGAATCTTTTACCAGACATGCCTCAGTTGTTTGACTGATACCCTAATTATCTAGATCATTACTATCATCTGTGTTTTAAGGCTTAAAGGATGCTCATTAATGGCAGAGGCAAGGGATAGTGACAATGTCTTAGAGATAATCATATATGCATATGATCAGCACCCAAACCCACTCTCCACCTAAGCTAGGAGCAGGGAAGGCGAGGCATTAGCTGTTAATGACTGAACAGGTAGACCCATAAGCTCAACTAAACTCCCCACCCTTGGCTCACAAGGATGTTGAGGTTACAGACACTACAAGAAACTATTGAACTTAAGCAGGACTCGAACACCAGTCTGGCATATCGCCAGGCTGGGATGTTTCCAACAGGCCACCACAACTTTGAACAAATCAAAATACGATACTACAAAATCTTTTGGGTACCATTAACATTACTTCCCAGAAGATGGATGGTATTTTCCCTGAGTCGTGCGAAAAAAGTGTGTACTGTAATGAATTGTGATATGGTCATGTTTTCAGGTTCATCCACTTTGAAGCTAGTACTGTACAGTAATATCTAAACCATTTTTAAAAGTTTCCCATCTTTTTAACCATCGTGTTTCACAATCATATGTTGAGTTATCAAAGTGCTTGAAAGCACATAGTGCAGACGACCGAACTTGTAGCATATCAAACTATGCAGACGACTGAACTTGTAGCATATCAAACTATGCAGACAATTGAACTTGTAGCATATCAAACTATAATTCTGCAATTATCCAAAAAGGAATAAAATTTTATTTACAATACACAAAGCCTTGAGAGAGAGAGAGAGAGAGAGAGAGAGAGAGAGAGAGAGAGAGAGAGAGAGAGAGAGAGAGAGAGAGAGAGAGAGAGAGAGCCTTATCTTATTGCCTTAGTCTATGTTTGGGTTCCCCCAGGTCCCTCAGTGTGAGGCACCTTGTATATCCACCAGAGTTGCTTAGGCATCTTCCAGTGTATTTTGCATCTTCCCGTCTTGGATGGTCTGAGAGAGAGAGAGAGAGAGAGAGAGAGAGAGAGAGAGAGAGAGAGAGAGAGCCTTATTGCCTTATTTTTTGTTTGGGTTCCCCCAGGTCCCTCAGTGTGAGGCACCTCGTATATCCACCAGAGAGTTGCTAATGCATCTTCCAGTGTATTTTGCATCTTCTAGTCTTGGATGGTCTGGGATGCATCTTAGGTATTTATCGAGCTTATTTTCCCACCTGTACTGCCTGCTGCATAACTACTATATAAAGTACAGAGAGAAATTTTTCCACCTGTACTGTCTGATGCGTAAATACTGTATAAAGTCCAGTACTGTATGTGCACATACAACAGCTAAAGTTACGGCTTCCCAAGTGCACGCCAGACTCTATGAGGGAGGCTGCCATAACCCTGATGATTTTTCTTTGGGCATTTCCAGCTCACGCTAGAGTATACCTGCTTTAAATGATGAAGGCTTGCTTCGCGTAGTAACAAAATCGTTTTGAAATGTGTACTAGAAATTCCTATTCGGCACAATGTATCTAGCACAAGAAGTGATTCCAAAGCCCTATTAGGCAGCTAGCTATCAAACAGCAATTTCGAAAGATCAAAGTGAACCATTACGCTTATCATTATTTAAACTTATCTCAATACCATTAATATTACCTGTAGCCAACCTCCAATGCTTACTTAAAAAAAAAATGAAAACATCAGATTTGATTAGAATTATTTTGTACTTTATGTATGGCTTTTGCAATGCAGTACTGTATCTTACCATACAAACTTTGTTCTTAACAGCATATCCAGAAAATTAGAAAAAGTAGGACAAAATTGAAAAGCCATTAAAACATACAGTACTATATAGAAGGTCTGCTACAGTATACAGGATACCTTAAGATCAATCTGACATTTTCTTTAAATACTGTACCTTAACAGTTAGCTAACTATAGTCTGCTACTACTGTAGGCTACTTACGGAACTCAATCCTAATTCAATGAGAGGTTTAATTGCAGCCTCAAGTTTATTGACACCATAGCGTGACACACCTGGAAGACTGTCCACGGGCTGCACTGCATCAGGTTCATCCCTGAGATTATGAAAATAATATTCACATAATTAGGTTTCATCCAGAAATAATTAAAAATTCATTCCATCTCGTTTCATAATCAAGAAAAAACTTTGATGTATTACTTGGAAATATAATACTTTTTATGCAAGTGCTATTACAACTATAAAGTCAAACTGAATAAAGTGTAACTTAATTCTCAATTAAAATGACAAAATTGGAAATAATTTGCATTTTTCCATAGCTAATAAAAACCTGTAGTTATTTATATGGATATTCTTGCGGCAAAGCTGGAAGGTAGCCATTAGAGTAAAAGTGCGAGGTGGCAACCCTACCTAACCACTGTAGCGGGTAAGTAAGGGGTGGCTGGGGGGTACCCGTTCGCCTATCTTCACTCACAGCTTGGTGAGCTATGTCACTTTTTGATTGCAGGCAGGACTTATAGGGGGACAGGTGATGGCTGGGCAATTTATATAAATAACTAGTTTTGTATTAGTTGGGTAAAAATAAAAATTATTTCCAAATTTGTCATTTGTTCCTTCACTTACAAACCTTGCTATTTATATAGATGACTCACCCTTAGGGGAGTAGCAAGTCCGACTACCGGCTTAGTCAACGACCGGGGTTTTCCTTGTACAGTATTAAGACTGTAACAGAGGAGAACCTTGACACTTCGCTAACAAATGCAAAGAGAGTATAATAGTGGCCTGAACACCCTATGTGGTTGTGAGATATAGCATACGAACGTCTAAGTAAGAATATTCCAAATTATACAATATATACAATATATATAAACGTTTCCCATACTTACCTTACGGGAAGCATAGGAGACATGTACAAGTATAACATTAATAAACTATACTACGTTACACAAGGGAAATGGTTACTACCTACAGAGATTGAAGCCAGTTTGCAAAGGGACCCAAGGTGCTGTTCCCCAAGAGAGGGGAAGATGAAGAAAAGAAAAGAGCCAGTTATACTATTCATTCACCCCAGATATAACCCGGGTAATCAATGCCCTCAGCCATCTGCTACCTGTCCAACAAGGACCCTGAGGTATACTTAAACCACTTGTTGTACAGCCACCACCGGACCTATATAGAACGTATCGAGTCTCCCGTGGGTCACGTCTTGAAGGTAGTGGGCAGTAAAGGTCGTCTGATGCTTCCACACGCCTGCTTGTAACACTTTCAACACTAAAAAATTGCGTTTAAATGCCTGGGACGTACTGATAACCAAAACATCATGAATGAATGATTGGAAGTTTTCTGGCATCCTGACATTGAAGGTCATTGACGTCGACTGACATCATGAACTCTAGGTCTTTGAGCTGGAGGACGGTCAGGATTTAGAGCATAGTCTATGATTTATCAAATACATGAAAAAATGGTGTCCTTGGTGACTCTCCTTTCAATTCTACCCGAGCTAACGAATAGGGCTGACAGCTGGGGCAGAGTTGCTGCAGTGCATTCAAGATACAGTAGTTTAAACTCATCACTGGGCATAGTAACAATTGATCTGGGTCATTGGTTGCAAAATGAAGACTCTTAATCTGAAAGGGCCAGAATCTAGGGCCCAGTAACCCCAGCTTTTGAGTCTTTGTAATAAACTCATGGACGAAGCCGAGTGTCAACTTCCCCATCCCCTTGAATGGGCGATGTCGTATGAGAAACCTTGAAGTTTACTAACTCTCTTAGCCGAGGCTAAAGCGAGTAGGAATGCTGTCAAAGTGAGGTCATGATCTGTTGCATTGCGTAGTGCTTCATAGGGAGGACCTTTTAAGGATCTCAAAATGCGAACTGCATTTTAAGGAAGAGGTCTTATCTCCAACTGGGGGCAAGTGATTTCATTGTGGAGAAATGCATAAGAAAAATACAAATTATTTCTAGATTTATTATTTATTATAATTAGTTAGGTTGTACTGCATTTGCATAATGCATTATTGTATTTCATAAATTTTGTGTACTGTTTATTTGATCTCCAGTCCATCACTAAAAAATTCTTCTTTTTATTACAGAGTGACGGTACCCTGCACCCAGCAGGGACTGTATTATTATCATTATTAATATTACTAGCAAAGCTACAACCTAGTTGGAGAAGCAAGATGCTATAAGCCCAAGGGCTCCAATAGGAAAAAATAGCCCAGAGGAAAGGAAATAAGGAAATAAATAAATAATGAGAACAAATTAGCAATAAATTATTCTAAAAAAACAGTAACGTCAAAACAGATATGTCATATATAGTATAAACTATAAAAAGACTTATGCCAGCCTGTTCAACATAAAAACATTTGCTGCATCCTTGAATTTTTGAAGTTCTACTGATTCAACTACCCGATTAGGAAGATCATTCCACAACTTGGTCACTGCTGGAATAAAACTTCTAGAATACTGTGTAGTATTGACCCTGATGATGGAGAAGACCTGGCTATCAGAATTAACTGCATGCCTAGTATTACAAACAGGAAAGAATTGTCCAGGGAGATCTGAATGTAAATGATGGTCAGAGTTATGAAAAATCTTATGCAACATGCATAATGAACTAATTGAACAACGGTGCCAAAGATTAATATCTAGATCAGAAATAAGAAATTCAATAGACGTAAGTTTCTGTCCAACAAATTAAGATGAGAATCAGTAGCTGAAGACCAGACAGGAGAACAATACTCAAAACAAGGTAAAATGAAAGAATTTAAACACTTCTTCAGAATAGATTGATCACCAAAAATCTTGTAAGACTTTCTCAATAAGCCAATTTTTTGTGCAATGGACGACTCAGACCTAAAGTGTTTCTCAAAAGTAA
The DNA here is from genome assembly GCF_036898095.1 of Palaemon carinicauda. NCBI lineage: Eukaryota > Metazoa > Arthropoda > Malacostraca > Decapoda > Palaemonidae > Palaemon > Palaemon carinicauda. The sequence goes on from NC_090743.1 coordinate 40,563,749, forward strand.
ATATGCTGTCGAGAATCACACCTACAATTTTAAAAGTCATACATTTTATCCTGCCAACAACAGGACACTGTAGAGGAATTTGAAGTTGCTAAGTTTGACCTCGCTAATAGTGTTGACTATTTTATTACCACATACGATTATACCATTTCTGGTGGAGTTTTGTTTTAAATATTGAACAGAGTGCTAGGCGAGGGCAATCATGATTTACTGCGGGGGGATTCTTAGGATATTAGTACAGAGACAAAAAAAAAAAACCTATGGTTGAGAAACATTTATCAGTAGGTAGTCAGAGATTTATGTCCATACTCTGCTGACTCACTGTGTAGACAGTTAACCATAATGTGGTGGAGTTCTCCAATAAGCTTGACGGTTTCTTGTGCTGCCAGCTGGGGACTTTGACAATGATTGTAGCTGCCTGGGTTGGCTGCTGAAAACATTTTGTCTCTGGACGTTTATTGTAGCAGTAGTGTTGCTTGGTGAGATCGTTGGACCACCCAGGCAACAGCAACGTAAACACTGTGGTATTCATTAATGTACTATAATATGTAGATATTTGTACCAGAGGTTTAGGGAGTTACTATACTGTATTTGATAGGATATTTAGCCATCCCCTCTGGGTGTAACACTGAGGATTGTAGGGTTTTTTTTTTATATATATAACAAATTTTTTGTCTTTCTGATGTAAAGGTGAGATTGTATGGACAGGTTAGATGTGTAACCTTGTCTTACAATCCCTTTGATAGTAATGGAAACAACCATTCAAATTCATTTGAATTTAGACTAAATATGTACCGGTATATATTTATACTTGCATACGTAGATTAAATATTTAGAGGATTGATTCCTCAAGAGTCTATGTATGGAGACATCTATGTCTCACCAGGGTATTTACTTTCCTCTTTCTTTTGTTTAAAATTAAAACATTTTTGTCATTTTTATTATAATAGGAAGCATTTCATTCCCCTGCTCAGCCACTAATTTAGATATCTTTTTTTATATGCTTTTAATATCATTTTTCTTTCCTAATGTTCATAAAGTGTACTTGAGCCAAAAAAATATTTTACCTTGGAAGCATGCTGCTGCTATTTACATGACTCCATGACGGCTTACCTCTAGAATAAAATTAATCAACTACAAGTTCTAGCTGGGTCCCCTTGCCCAGTATAAAATCAAGGGGTGGTGCCCAGTTCATCCTTGACTGTCTACCTGTTGCTCAGATTTTTAGGTAATCCATCTTTCTTTCTTTCTTTTTTTTTTTTTTTTTGAGTGTGTAGTGAACGTTGGAGTGTGGTCGGCATTCGGACACTAGGCAGCCTGCATGCTACATCTGACCACAGTCCGCAAACCACTATATAATAACTCCGTATGAGTAAGGAAAGCTCCATTCAATCTAAAGGCTAGGCTTAAGGCAGACCGATAGCCTTTCACTGCTGGGACTGAAAGAAGTTTTTCCTTCCGAAGGTATACAAGAAACTCCAGTATTATTGGAATAGTAGCATCAAGGGGAGAGATACCCCTTCCACGACACCAACCACAGAAGACTGTCCATTTTGTCTGGTATACTGCTGCAGATGATTTCTGCAAGTATCCAGACATTCTTTTCGCAACTTGTTGCGAATAGTGTCTCTGAGAGAGGAGACGCTGGCTAGTCTCCACGCGTGAGGCAGTAGAGACTGGATGGCCTTGTGGAAAACGTTTACGTGTGGTTGCTTAAGTAGATCTGGCCGTGGGGGTAATTCTCTCGGGAGATCTACTATTTGTTGCAGAAGGTCTGGAAACCACTGCATGATGCCATAGCGGAGCTATGAGGGTCATCATTAGGTTGTTGGATCCTCTGGTCTTGTTGAGCCTTTTTCTCCTCAGGCAAAACGGGGGAAAGTCATACACGTCGATGTTGTCCCACCGTTGATGGAATACATCTTGCCAGTACAACGGCGAGCAGTACAACAGGAGCCTGAAGTTCAGGGACGTTGCGAACAGGTTCACAGTTGGGGAACCCCATAAAGTCAGGATTTTGTAGGTTATCAGAGGATTCAGACCATTCAGAACCCACATCTGAGTCGCTCTGGTCACGTTGTCTGCGAACACATTTCTCTTGCCTGGAATGAAGCGAGCTGATAGGGTCACCGAATGTTCATCGTAGTATCTCTGCTGCAGGATGGCATAGGGTCTACGAAAAGGTACCACCTTATTAGTTCATGTAAGCCATCACTGTAGTGTTGTCACTCATCAACACTACACAGTGACCCGCCAGCAACTGATAGATCTGAGGGAGAGCTAGAAAGGCTGCGCTCATCTCTAAGAGGTTATGTGTTGGTACCTTTTGGATTCGGACCAAAGGCCTGAGACGGTGTGATGCAGCAAGTAGGGCCCCCATTCTTCTTTTGATGCGTCTGTGTAAAGCATCAAGTCCGGAGGAGGGACAAGAAGTTCTAGTCCTCAGAGAAAGTTCTCCTCTATCCCCCACCATTGCAGATCTGTCCTTTTACCCTGTACAATGGGAACTAAAATGTCCGGGGAGCCGGTGTGTTGGCTCCACACGGACTTTAGCTGCCATTGCAGGGATCCTGTCACGAGGCAGCCGTTGAGAACAAGACAAATCAGGGACTACAGATGGCCTAGGAGGCACAACCACAGTCGGGCTGAAAGATTTTTCCTTCTGAGGAAGGGCCTGTGTACTCTGTTGTCTGATGGAAATGAAGATTAGTGTATATAATCATACCAAGATATACCAGTCTCTGAGATGGAAGCAGTGATGACTTGAGATTTATCACATTCCCCAGATCCTGACAAAACTAAAAAAGCATGTCCCGGCGATGAAGAAGGATCATCACTGAGTCTGCTAGAATCAGCCAATCGTCTAGGTAACTTAAGAGATGAATGCTGTTCTTGAAAGCCCAAGATGACACTAGAGCGAACACCCTCGTAAGGACAAGGAGATGACGTGCCTTGTCCTGGCGATCAGCGAGCAGGTGGAGCAGAGCATTGGCCCCTGGAAGATCATCACTCCTAACATCCGCAGCCAGCGAGTGGTGCACATGCAAGCTGGAACCTTGTCTGTGGGGTAAAGTCAAGAGGTTGTGGGTTTAGGTGACAATGTAGTCCCAGGATGGCGAGAGGACTCATCGTCAGCAGGAGGCCGTTAAAGGGGCGAGAGAGAGCATTCACCTCGTCCACAAGTGGAAGGGCTAGAGATGGACTTAACAAACGTCAAGGGCGTAAGATGTCAAGGCCACTGATGATGGATCTCTCCTTGCACCACGCTAAAGGATTTGCAGCAGCGCTTTCTTCAAAGGGGGAGCAGAAACCCCCAGAGACAGCCAAGCCTGCAAAACATCTGCAAGGGAGAAAGACTCCCCAGCGGCTGGAGGTGAAGGTGCTTCTCTAGGGGAAGTAACAAACCCCCCCACCATCCAAAGGTTGCCAAGCAGTTAAGCGGACTGCACTCCTATTCGACTTTTCCCATGAGGAAGGCAGGCGAGTTGGAGCTTTGGAGAGAGATCCAAGAGTGAAAGAAGAAGCCCAAGGTTTTTTTGCCCCAGAGGAGGACCCTGGGGGAGAAAGATCTCTCTTGGCTTTCTTCCTGCAACACCCAAATTTCTCCCACTGGGAGGCAGGCCACTCACTA
>NC_090743.1:40572376-40584876 GCF_036898095.1 Palaemon carinicauda
ATAGACGGTTCGTCCGTTCCGCAGGATCCATAGGGATCATGATGTCCGGAGAATCGCAGCCTTGATTCCACTAGGACCTGAGTCGCCCCTGGAGAGACCTCATCCTGAGGCAACCGTTGAGAACTAGACGAGCCAAGGGTGAAAGGTGACCGAGGAGACGTAACCACGATTGGGTTGGAAGCTCTTCTCGTCTGAGGAAAGGGCTTGCGATTCTTCTCAGCCTTGCTATCCTGTCGTCTGATGGAGAGGCCTTATGGAGATTGGTGTCTATAATCATGTCTAGGTGAACCAGTCTTTGATTGGGCAGCAGAGCTGACTTCTCGAGACTTACCATGATCCTTAGATCCTGGCCAAGTCCTAGAAGTTTGTCTCGGTGTCAAAGAGGGAATGACTCCGAGTCTGCTAGGATCAGGCAGTCATCCAGATAATGGAGGAGACGGAAGCCGATCCTGAGTGCGCACGATGATATTAGAGTGAACACTCTGGTGAAACCCTGTGGTGCTGTGGAGAGACCGAAACACGGCACCTTGAACTGGTACTCCTTGTTGTCTATGCTGAATCCTAAGTACTTCCTTGAAGACGGATGGACTGGGATCTGGAAGTACGCATCCATCAGGTCCAGTATACACAAGAAGTCTTGCAGTTTACTGCAAGACTGACTGTGTCTGCGGTCTCCATGCTGACCATAGTTTGCTTTAATCTGGACCTCTGCCCACAGAGTTCGCCCCCTTGCTGATCCCATGGCAAGGGTGCTGAATGACACCGGATTCGTCCTCAGGGGAGGTTGAGATGTTGTGAACAGGACGCGATATCCCTGACTGATTACGGAAATCGTCCAGGAAACGGCCCTGAGTTGCGCAACCTTGTAGGTATCCCGCCACTGGCGGACATGCAGGGGAACTTCCAATCCTAGCGTTTGAGGCCTCGGCTGCTCCTTCTAGGATTCTTCCCTCCCCTGAGGGATTTCTTGCCTTTCTTGTCCTTGACCGGAAAGGTTCTTAGACCCCACTGTCTTAGCTGCCGTTGTTTTGGCGGGACGTGGCTGCTGAGGTGCTGGAGGTTTATAGGGCTTGAATGTCAAAGCCCTATATAGGAAGGAGTCTTGGTGACTTCCTACACCTCTCAGCTGCCTGCTTCACGTCCTTAGGCTCAAAACAGGTTCGTTCCCATAACGATAGAATGTCTGAGCCTGTAGATTTTGGTGCTAGTGGACTCCCGGTATTGTCTTGGAGTCCTTTGACTCCCTCCCGGGAGGGATGCAGGACTCCAACAACCACGGAGGCAGGCTCTTCTCCACCCTTATTCAAGCAGACTTTACCGCGCGAGGTGGGGTTTCCCTTAATGGTGTGATTGGGGAACGTCTCACCTCCCGTGACTCTCCTGAGGGCGGGAAAACTTCGTCCGAAGGTGAGGGAGAAAAGTCTGAGGGGGGAGAGTGCCTGCCTCGAAGACTGACTTGGAGACAGCTACGTCCTCGGAGAAGTTACCTCGTCCGAAACTCCTCTTTTCCTCTTCGGGGGAGTAGCTGCAGCCAAGGATTTGTGGCTAAACTCAGAGAGAACAGCTTGAAAGCCTGTGCTACCGCTTTGATTAGAGTCCCAAACCAGGGTGGAAAGCCCCTGCCAGTACTGGCTTTTGGCTTTGCCCGGGGACTCAATATTTGAGTGTGTTCGCACTCAGCAATAAGTGGTCCCTGCACCTCGCTAGAACCTTGCTACGCAAGGACTGCGGCCTACGCAAGCTGTGTGTGAAGGTATAATAAAGTGTGACTCGTCCTAGGAAGTTGACCTGTAGTCCTTTAGATGGAAACTTTAGGCTGGGACTCTCCCAATACCACCTCGTCAGGGTATGAGGACGTGACAGTATTATCTTAATACTAGGAACACAAGGAAACGGTTTACCTGCAGTGGTTTGAGGTCAGCTGTGCAGAGAACCCAGGATGCTGCTTTCCCCAAGAGAGGGGAAGATGAAGAAAAGAATAAGGGCCAGACATACCTTTTCATTCATGCAGACTAAGACCGGGTAACAATGCCCTCAACCTTCTGTTACTTGTCCACTAAGGAGCCTGAGGTTTAAACCAGCTGTTGTGCAGCCACCACAGCGCCGATAGAAAACCTATCGAGCCTCCTGTGGGTCACGTCTTGCAGGTAGTGGGCTGTGAAGGTCGTCTGACGCTTCCACACCCCAGCTTGAAGAACCTGCGTCACTGAGAAATTTCTCTTGAAGGCCAGGGACGTAGCTACGCCCCTGACATCATGTGCTCTAGGGCGACGTGATGAAGGAGGGTCTGGATACCGGGACAGATGGATCACCCTAAGAATCCATGCCGAGATGGTGTCCTTGGTGACCCTCCTCTTAATCCTCCCAGTGCTAACAAACAATGCTTGCACCTGGGGACAGACTGCAGCCGTTCTTTTGAGATATAGCCTCAGACTCCTTACTGGGCACAGTAGGAGATGGTCTGGGTCATCTGTTACAGAACGAAGACTCGAAATCCGGAAGGAGTCGAACCGAGCGTCTGGCACCCCCGGATTTTGAGTCTTAGCAATAAACTCCGGGACGAATTTGAACGTTACTTCCCCCCATCCCCTTGAATGGGCGATGTCATATGAGAGACCATGAAGTTCACTGACTCGCTTGGCCGAAGCCAAAGCTAGTAAGAACACAGTCTTCCAAGTTAGGTGGCGATCTGAAGCCTGACGTAATGGTTCATAGGGAGGTCTCTTAAGAGACCTGAGAACTCGAACCACATTCCATGGAGGAGGTCTCACTTCCGAATGAGGGCAGGTAAGTTCATAACTTCGTATGAGTAGGGAAAGTTCCAGCGAGGAACAAATGTCCATTCCTTTGAGCCTGAAGGATAGACTTAAGGATGAGCGATAGCCTTTCACCACCGAGACTGAAAGGCGCATTTCTTCCCGCAAATACACGAGGAACTCTGCTATTGCTGGACTAGTGGCATCGAGTGGAGAGATACCCCTTCCACGACGCCAACCACAAAAGACTTTCCACATTGCCTAGTAGACAGATGCGGATGATTTTCGCAGATGTCTAGACATCCTAATCACAACTTGTTGCAAAAATCCTCTCTCAGCGAGGAGATGCTAGATAGTCTCCAGGCGTGATGTCGTAGCGAAGCTACGGCTTTGTGGAAAATGTTGGCATGTGGTTGTCTGAGTAGATCGTGTCGCAGAGGGAGTTCCCTCGGAAGTTTCGCCAGGAGCTGCAGAAGGTCCAGAAACCATTCCGCGTGATGCCATAGCGGAGCTATGAGGGTCATTGAAAGATTGACCGATATTCTGGTCTTGTTGAGCACCCGCCTCATCAGACAGAACGGGGGAAAGACGTACACGTCGATGTTGTCCGACCGTTGTTGGAAGGCATCCTGCCAGAGAGCCTTGGGATCCGGGACTGGGGAGCAGTATAGTGGAAGCTTGAAGTTCTGCGCTGTCGCGAACAGATCCACAGTCGGGGAACCCCACAACGTCAGGACTTTGTTGGCTACTAGATGATCCAAAGACCACTCGGTACTCACTATCTGAGACGCTCTGCTCAAATTGTCGGCAAGCACATTCCTCTTGCCTGGAATGAAACGTGCCGATAGTGGAATCGAGTGGACTTCAGTCCATCTCAGTATCTCTACTGCAAGATGGAATAGCTGCTTCGAAAAGTTACCTCCTTGCTTGTTGATGTAAGCCACTACTGTGGTGTTGTCGCTCATCACCACCACAGAGTGACCTGCCAGGTATTGTTGGAACTGCTGAAGGGCCAAGAAGACGGCCTTCATCTCTAGAGGATTTATATGGAGGCACTTTTCTAATTCTGACCACAGGCCTGAGGTCCTGTGGTGCAGACCGTGGGGCCCCCACCCTTTCTTTGAGGATTCCGAAAACAGCATCCAATCCGGGGGAAGGACGAGAAGGTCCACTCCTCTTCATAGGTTCTCGTCTGTCACCCACCACTGGAGGTCCGTCCGTTCCGCAGGTCCCATGGGGGCCATGAAGTCCGGGGAATCGCAACTTTGATTCCAACGGGACTTGAGTCGCCACTGGAGGGATCTCATCCTGAGGCGACCGTTGGAAACTAGACTAGCCAAGGATGAGAGGTGACCGAGGAGACGTAACCACGATTGGGCTGGAAGCTCTTCTCGTCTGAGGAAAGGGCTTGCGACCCTCCTCAGCCTTGCTATCCTGTCGTCTGATGGAAAAGCTTTTTGGAGATTGGTGTCTATAATCATGCCTAGGTAAACCAGTCTTTGAGTGGGAAGCAGAGAGGACTTCTCGAGATTTACCATGATCCCCAGATCCTGGCAAAGTCCCAGAAGTTTGTCTGGATGTTGAAGAAGGGATGACTCCGAGTCTGCTAGGATCAGCCAGTCGTCCAGATAACGGAGGCGGCGGATGCCAATCCTGTGTGCCCACGACGATATTAGGGTGAACACTCTAGTGAAAACCTGTGGTGCTGTGGAGAGACCGAAACACAGCACCTTGAACTGGTACACCTTGTTGTCTAGGCTGAATCTTAAGTACTTCCTTGAAGACGGATGGACTGGGATCTGGAAGTACACGTCCTTCAGATCCAGTGTACACATGAAGTCTTGCGGTCTCACTGCAAGTCTGACCGTGTCTGCTTGACAAACTTGTTCAGAGCCGAGAGGTCGATGACTGGTCTCCAGCCTCCAGATGCCTTCTATACAAGAAGGAGTCGACTGAAGAAGCCTGGAGACCCGTCGAGGACCTCTTGGAGAGCGCCCTTCTTCAACATGGTCTGGACTTCTGACCGAAGGGCCTGCCCCCTTGCTGATCCCATGGCAAGGGAGCTCAATGACACTGGATTTGTCGTCAGGGGAGGTAGAGATGTCGTGAACGGGACGCGATACGTATCCCTGACTGATTACGTAAATCGTCCAGGAATTGGCCTCGAGTTGCTGCCCCCTGTCTGCGCAACTTTGTAGGCATCCCCCCACTGGTGGACATACTGTACAGGGGACTGCCAATCCTAGCGTTTGCAGCCTCGGCTGCTCCCTCTAGGATTTTTCCCTCCCTTGGAGGACTTCTTGCCTTTCTTGTCCTTGACAGGAAAGGGCTTAGACACCACTGTCTTCACTGCTGTTGTCGGTTTCGTGATCTTGGTAAGACGTGGCTGCTGGGGTGCTGGAGGTTTATAGGGCTTGGATGTCAAAGCCCTATGTAGGAGGGAGTCTGGTGGGACTTCCTCCACCTCTCAGCAGCCTGCTCCACGTCCTTAGGCTCAAACAGGTTCGTTCCCATAACGGAAGAATGTCTGAGCCTGCTGATCTCGGTGCTAGGGACCTTCTGGTGGAACCTCTTAGACACCGCATCCCAACGTTTCAGGATGGTGTTTGCCCACAAGTTCGAGACTTGGAGGGCCAGAAACTCAATCGTGCGAGTGCCTGAGAGTAAAAAGGTCTCCATAGCTTTCCTGGTACGTTCTTTAGATAAATCCTCCGAACGTATCAGGATACCTAAGGTCCCAAGCCAGATATCCAGCCACGAAGTGGCCTGCATGGCACACTTCGCAACCTTCTCCTAACTAAGGATCTCAGTTGCCGAGAATGAGACCTGCCGGCAGGAGTCTCTCTCAAGAGGGACTCCCCTGGTAAGCTCTTCCAATGAATGGTGAAGGGGAAGAGCTAAACAAGGCTCCTCTACGATCTCGAAGTACCTCCTCTGCTGTACACGAAGAGGTAGGAGAAGCTTGTTGCCGGCACTGGATTGGCTGGAGGCGGCAAGCTCGGAGAGCTGGCCTGCAATCTTGTCCCTGGCACTCTTAACCCCTTGAGACCAGGGCAAAGCTGCACTGGCCTTAGAGGGTTTCTGAGTCCCAAATACTCGGTCCAAGACCGTGTCTTTGCCCTCTCGAGGAGGAATCTCTGGGTCTGCAAACCCATTGAGAGTTCTCATAAGAGTCAGAATCTGCCAGAATGCATGTTCTGACTGCTGCAGCTCTCCTCCGGAAGGACTAGCAGCAAAGTCTCCTGTCCCCAAAGGCTCTTCTTGGGGGGACTCGCGGACATTCTCCAAGTGACTGGCTGGCTCTGGTCTAAGTCTTGATGAGGACTTCGGTACTGTCTTGGAGTCCTTCGACTCCCTCCTGGGAGGGATGCAGGACTCCAACAACAACGGAGGTAGGCTCTTCTCCACCCCTACCCGAGAAGACTTTTCCGAGCGAGGTGAGGTTTCCCTCAGTGGTGCGATGGGGGAACGTCTCACCTCACGTGATTCCACTAAGGGCGGGAAGTCCTCGTCCAAAGGGGAGGGAGAAAAAGTCTGGGGGGGAGGGGGCCTGCCTCGCAGACTTACGAGGAGACAGCTTCGTCCTTGGAGAAGTAACCGCGTCTGAAACTCCTCTTTTTCTCTTCAGAGGAGTAGACGCAGCCAAGGATTTGTGGCCCAATTGAGAGAGAACAGGCTTGAAAGCCTACATTACCGCTCTGCTTAGTGCCCCAAACCAAGGCTGCTGGCTGACAGCTGCGCCGTCAGACACTCCCTCTAGAGGGACAGAGATCGACCGATCCCTGGGAGGAGTTTCCATAGGGGGGTTTGGCTGTAAAGAAGATAAGGAAGAAATGTCCCTGGACCTTTCCGGAACCCAGGGTCGCGCGCAGGAGACTGCTGATGTGCGCGCGCAAGGGCGATTGCGAGGGTGCGCACAGGCGAGTGAAGGCGCGCGCAGGAGACTTCATAGAGTGCGCAGAAATCAGATTGCGCGAGGGTGAATGTTGGCGCGTGCGCTCTAGAAGATGTCGGTGGGCGCGCGTGCAGGAGAGATATCTCTTGCGCGCGGGCGCGCAGCTGGAACCTGCATGAGTTGGCACGCCTCTGGTGGGCGCAAATCAGGAGAAGATGGGAGTGGGCGCGATCCTCGTGGGCGCTTGTAGACTGCGCGCAATTGCGCGCTGGCGAGGGATGGCGCACAGGTGAAGATAGACGCCCCGTCGGCGAGCGCTGGCACGTTGGAGAGCGCCGGCGAGTAGGGGAAGTTCTAAACTTCCCTACTGCGCCCAGATCCGAAGATCGTGGGCGCGCAGGAGATCGTTGGCGCGTTGGTGAATGCTGGCGCGCAGGAGAACGATGGCGCGCAGAAGGTTGAGGGCGCGCAGTAGCGCGTTGGCGAGCAGGTGAGCGCTGGCGCGCTTTATCAGGAACCTTGGCAGCAGGTGCACACTGGCACGCTATCTCAGGAACAGTAGGAGAGCACCTGTGCACTAACTCCGAAACCTCAGAGAGGTCAGTAGATGCGCGCTGGCACACTATATCGGCAACAGTAGGAGAGCGCCTGTGCGCTAACTCCGAAACCTCAGAGAGGTCAGTTGAACGTTGGCGCGCATGTTTTGCATGGAGCGTAAGGGACGTATGCGCTAATTTGTGCGTACGCCCTTGTTGCCCCGAAGGGATCGGTGCCTGTTTAATAAAAACAGGTCTAGTTGGCACCCACAGCATATCAGCAGCAAGGAACGGCGACGGTAGGTCAGCAGGTCTGACGGGTGGAAGGTCGGCGTGTCCTTTGTAAGGACGACCTTCCACCGAAGGGGATCGCAAACGATCCGCAGAGAGGTCCAGGGTTGTAGCAGGAACAGTCGGAGATCGATAAAGAGGCTCCTCTGCGGCGGACTGCGGCTATGACGACGAACCGAAGAGGCGCCTCCTCACACCCTTGTGAAGTGAAGGGAGGCCTCTCCGGCGAAGAGGAAGGCAAGCCTTACGGCGTGTGCACCCTCTAGGTGCCGTTGGGTCAGCAAGCTGACCATCAGCAATCCTCCGAAGAGGAGTCTTTGTGAGAGAACTCCCCCTAGGGGGAGAATCACCGGCAGGAGAGACTGTTGGACTTAGTTCCTCCCCTGGCAGGTTGAGCAGAGGGAGAAACTAAGCCTTCAGCTACAGCAGGTTGAGCAGTTGCAGAGGTATTAGGAGATACCGCATCGGATACCTCTGCCACCACAACGTCGACGATAGACAGAGGATCAACCTCTGCCAACGTCGGCGATTGCTTGACAGCGGCACCCAACCGGATGATGTCAAACAAGGCTTCCTTGGAGGGCGAACCTTCGAGCCCCAAGGAAGACCAAAGCTGAAATAAACATTTAAATTTAATTCCTCCCCCGGGGGAAGAGGTGGAGCTGCCTCGCTAGGGGAGGCAACGCCATCTTTCGAACCTCGAGGTCGAGAAACAGAACCATGGTCTACGCTACCACTCGATGGTTTCTCGGACGAAACCGATCGAGTGGGAGCTTCAGAGGAGGTTTGGGCAACGGAAGAAGAGTCCTTGGGTTTTTCTCCTTTTAAAGAAATCTTCGAAGGAGAAATATCCCGCCTGGACTTCTTCCGTCGGCGAGAAAACCTCTCCCACTGGGAGGTAGACTACTCCCTACACTCACCACACTTATTAGTTCTATCACACCGCTGGCCCCTACAGTAAGGACAAAGGGTATGAGGGTCCGTATCGACTGCCGACATAAATGTACCACATGGGCGGTCGGGTAATCCAGGAAATTTGCGCATGATAGCAGAGGCCAACTTCACAAACAAACCTGTAGAAGAAAAAGCAGAAAGACATTAATAGCTGTCAGGGACGCGAGGGTGAGAGCGGACACGTCCGACTATCACCCGAGTCGAGAGAAAAAAGTGAGCTCAAACACAGGCTACCCTCCCTACCCCCAGCTAACTAGCGGTGGGGTAGTAAACCCTCGTTAAAATTCTAATGACTCGTCATTTCAGCTACGCCGCAAGTAATAACCCCTATTAAATAGCGTGGTTTGTATGTCAGTTACGGAACAAATCATACTTTATCACTAAGATTGAATATGCCATAAAAATTAGTGAAGTGTCGGCAGGTATTGTGATTTCTTTGGAAATTTATTAGGCACGTAAACAATGTCTTACGTACTGAACAATGAAAAAGTGAAGAGTACTGAAATGCTCTAAGCTAAGTTCACTGTAAACATCTGGAGAGATGATGGTATTGTAGCTACTCGTTCCACGTGCTCTATTGCCGAGTGAGTGGGAGTGTTTTTTTTTACTTTCACAGTAATCATCACTATACTGTACAGTGGACACCAGGGTTACGGTCTCCCCAGCTTACGTTTTTTTCACATTATGATGTGGAATACAAAGTTTTTTCGTACCCTTGTTACGGCATTTTCCCCGCCTAATGGCATCAAATTCCAAATTCAAACTTGGCGGTCGGTGCGCATATGACAGTGTGAGTCACTCGCCTCACACCACAATCATACGTCAATATATGCTGGTCTCCTATTGGTCGGAACCACTAAAATGCCGATGTGCTATTGGCCGAAATCCCTCCTACAATGCCTGAGAGAGATGCTGCCTCTCTCTCTCTTTGTTAATCGCACGCTCAGTTCAGAATCTCGCGTTTCGTAAAGACTTGATCTCGTGTGAGAGCTTGCGATATCGTATTTTTTGTGCATTTTAGTGCTTAATTCCAACATTAATTCATTACCCATGGGTCCCAAGATTGCTAGTGATGTTAAAGGGAGAAGTAGGAAGATGATTACTATGGAAACGAAGCTGGAGGTAATCAAGAAATACGAAGAAGGCACGTGCATCATTACCCTCGTTAGGGCATATGGCCGTAACCAGTCAACGATTGGTACAACTATCAAGAACAAGGAAGCCATTAACGCAAATAAGTCTTCTAAGGGCATGACTGTCCTTGCCAGTAGAAGGACTTCAATCAACGACGAGATGGAGAGACTCCTTCTACTATGGATTAAAGAGAAGGAAATTGCTGGTGATACACTCACGCAATCGGTAATTTCGCACGAGGCGAGCGCCATCTTCACCGATCTCGTGGAAGCTCAGAGAGACGGCGGAGACGAAGGAATGTCACAGCAAGGCACCCCCAGAGTTCAAGGCTTCTCGTGGGTGGTTTGATCGCTTTAGAAGAGGACTGGTATTCACTCAGTCATCAGGCATGGAGAGGCGGGCAGTTCTGACAAAAAAGCAGCAGACGAATTCCTCAAGAAACGTGAAGAATTAATTTCCAGAGGTTACATTCCTAAGCAAGTGTTTAACTGTGATGAAACTGGCCTTTTCTAGAAGAAAATGCCCCGTCGTACATATATATCACAGCAGAAGAAAAGAAACTTCCTGGCCATAAACCGATGAAGGAAAGGCTTACCCTTGCATTTTGTGCAAATGCCACTGGGGACTTAAAAATTAAGCCCTTACTGGTGTACCACTCAGAGAATCCTTGTGCCTTCAAGGCACAAAATATCACGAAGGATAGGCTCTCTGTATTTTGGAGGTCTAATGCTAAGGCATGGGTCACGAGAACCCTATTTATTGAGTGGGTAAACGTCTGCTTCGGTCCTGCTGTCAAGAAATTTTTAGAAGAGAACAATCGTCCTCTGAAATGTCTCCTGGTACTGGACAATGCCCCTGCTCACCCTCCTGGCCTCGAGGCCAACATACATCCAGACTTCTCCTTTCTCAAGGTTCTCTAACTGCCACCGAACTCCACCCCTCTGCCTATGGACCAGCAAGTGATTGCCAACTTCAAGAAGCTTTACACGAAGCATCTGTTCAGAAGATGCTTCGAAGTGAGCGAAAGTACTCAACTCACCCTCCGTGACTTTTGGAAGGGGCATTTTGACATCGTTCAATGCCTCAAGATGATAGAAAAAGCTTGGAATGAGGTTTTGAGGTGCACCTTGAACTCTTCATGGAAGAAACTGTGACCAGCTGTTGTGGCAGAACGCGACTTCGAAGGTTTCGAATCCTCACCCGAAGACAAGGCCGTTGATGATCCTGCCCGAGGGTGATGTTGAGGAAATAATTTCAATCAGGAGGTCCATGGGGCTTGATGTCAACGAGGCTGACGTCGATAACCTTATCAAGGAGCACAGGGTGGAGCTTACAACTGAAGACTTGGAGTTGGAGGCAATGCAAATGACCATTTTCCTAAACTACCAGTAAGAACTAGAGGGGCACTCAGTAAAGCGCATAACTCCGCTGCGGCAGCTTATTTCTAGACCTTTTGCGGGGGCTCTTAGACTAAATATCACAGCCCCTACGGGTTGTTGGATACTGACCTGTAAAGTCAGTAATATCATCATTATTTGCTAAGCTACAACCCTAGTTGGAAAAGCAGGATGCTATAAGGCCAGGGACTCCAACAAGGAAAACAGCCAAGTGAGGTAAAGAAACAAGGAAAATTCAAATATTTCAAGTACAGTAATAACAATAAATATAGATATAAACTATAAAAACTTTAACAAAACAAGAGGAAGAGAAATAAGATAGAATAGTGTGCCCGAGTGTACCCTCAAGCAAGAGAACTCTAACCCATGACAGTGGAAGACATGGTACAGAGGCTATGGAACTTCCCAAGACTAGAGAACAATGTTTTGATTTTGGAGTGTCCTTCTCCTAGAGGAGCTGCTCACCCTAGCTAAAGAGCCTCTTCCACACTGGTTTGATTTTGGAGTGTCTTTCTCCTAGAATTACTGCTTACCATAGCTAAAGAGTCTCTTCTACCCTTACCAAGAGGAAAGTGGACACTGTACAATGATAATGCATTAACCCCTTGGTGAAGAAGAATAGTTTGGTAATCTCAAGTGTTGTCAGGTGTATGAGGATAGAGGAGAATATGTAAAGAATAGGCCAGACTATTCAGTGTATGTATAGACAAAAGGAAAATGAACCATAACCAGAGAGAAGAATCCAATGTACTACCAAGTACCTCTGCCCTTAGAGCGTATACTTGTGTAAGGTTGCCTACTCAAATTTTTCTTATTATAATCCCTATTCATATCTGGGGAACCTTAGGTTAGGTGGTGCTCTTCTGTTTGTTTCCTTTTTAAAATGTGTTTTTTTCAGTCATAACTCTAAAGGGCCAATAAATACAACAGGAACACTTCTTATTTTCTTCATTAGGAATATGTTGCAGGGTGTATGTATGATGACAGCCGACAACGAAAACGGCAGTGTAAGGGGGGTTACAGGGGAGCGTTAGCTCCCAGTTAGGTAAGTATTAAGGACACGGCTTGTAGGTTAGGTCGGGGGGGGGGAGGTGAAGTTTACTGTAGTGGGTGTTCATTTTTAATGCACACGAAAGGAACTGGCTGCTAATATACATAGGCTCCTATGTTGCTACAGCAAATATTTACCAATACATTCAGTGACCCAAATACCTACAGGTTACCCCACTTTTATTCTAAAAATGCTATGATACCAAGGTGTTAATAATTAACTTGGATTATATTATACGATTCTCTAGATACATAATACTGTACATGTAACGAATTGATCTCATGTTATGTAGGCCAAAGACTTTTCCATAACTGTGGACCTACCGTAAGGGTGGACCTACCGCTAGGCCTGAACAAAGGCATTGGTAAAGTTTTGGATTCAACCAAATTGGGAAATGTATTATATTAATATATTTTCCTAGTAAAGCACGTGATAACAAAACACTTCTTCTCAATACATTATTGTCGCTAATGCATACTTACAGAG
>NC_090743.1:40594876-40623605 GCF_036898095.1 Palaemon carinicauda
GTTTATATAGGAGATATTTATTTTAATGTTGTTACTCTTCTTAAAACATTTTATTTTGTCTTGTTTCCTTGCCTCACTAGGCTATTTTCCCAGTTGGAGCCCCTGGGATTATAGCATCCTGCTTTTCCAACTAGGGTTGTAGCTCAGTAACTAATAACAATAATAATAATGATAATAATAATAAAAGGGTTAACAAAAATGGTAGATTGTTGGATGTCAAGAAAGGTTAATCGATATTTTCTTTACAAAGTATTAAAAACGTTTTTCAATTAAGTTACAAATACCCTATCATCGATAGAATTTGGAATAAATGCTAGGCTGCTATAAACAGTCAAATGTTTATCCTTATTTCTATCGGTCATAGGTTTGAGTCCTTGACCAGGCAGAAATATTCACCATTAAAGACAGAGCGAATTCGGTATTGAGAAGTATTTTCAACCTATTTGAGAAATTAATATATATATATATATATATATATACATATATATACATATATATGTGTGTATAATGTATACTGTATATACAGTATATATATATATATATATATGTGTGTGTGTGTATATATATATGTATATATATATATATATATGTGTGTGTGTATATATATATATGTATATGTATACACACACACACACATATATATATATATATATATACTCTATGTGAATATCAACCACTGCCTTCAATGGCATTTAATATCGAACTCTACCTTTGGGAATGTATACCAACTGGAAATTCATATATGCTAAATGCTTCTGACTTGGCAAGGATTCGTACCTATGCCCTTAGCCTGAACAATGCCTACAGGGACGACTTTACCAATCAAGATATCAAGAGAGATGTAAATTCATTTCAGGTCCACTGTACACATACCTTTCCAATTCAGGAATCTGTTCTTAGACTGGAGATCAACCCAACAGACACCCCACCCCCACCGTCGGAGCCTTTAGTAACTTTAGCCCCCTACCTGAAAAAAAAAAAAAAAAAAAAAAAAAACCACCTACGGCCCTGTGTCCGAAAAAAATCTGAATGCAAAGGATGGTCAGAAATATGAACAATTTTATGCAACATCCATAACGAACTAATTGAACAACAGCGCCAGATTATTATTATTATTATTATTATTATTATTATGATTATCCTCCCTCATCATATCTATCTCTCTCTCTCTCTCTCTCTCTCTCTCTCTCTCTCTGTATATATATATATATATATATACATACATATATATAATATATATATAATATATATATATATTATATATATATATATATATATATATATATTTATATATATATATATTTGAGGATTAAGAATTTTAACAGACTGCAAGTTTTTGTCCAATAAATGAAGATGAGATTTAGCATCTGGAGACCACACCGGAGAACAATACTCTGAACCAGGCAGAATGATAAAACCAGAAGGTCGCTGCCAACTAACACTTTAGGGCAAAGCAGGAGCGATTGTTGGGAGAGACAAAAGAAGTCTCGCCAACAATGAGCTCACAGACCTTGATAAATGTATTCTAAGGTTTGATGACCTCAACCGCCTTTCTCCCAAAGAGATATTATTCCCCAGCTGGTCTAAGAACAGAACAGGGCACCTGCCACCCGTTGCGATACTACCGCTAGAGAGTTATGGGATCCTTTAACTTACTAGACAGTACTACATTGGATCCTTCTCTATGGTTGTGGCTCACTTTTCTTTGCCTACTCATACACCGAATAGTCTGGCCTATTCTTTTCACATTTTCCTCTGTCCTCATATACCAGACAACACTGAGATTACCAAACAATTCTTTTTTGCTCAAGGGGTTAACCATTGCAATGCAATTATTCAGTGGCTACTTTCCCCTTCGTAAGGGTAGAAGAGAGACTAGCTATGGCAAGTAGATCTTCTGGGAAATAAGGAAATAAATAAACGATACTAGAAGTAATGAGCAATTGAAATGAAATATTCTAAAAACATTGTGGCGGAATGTTGCAATAACAACCCTCACACCTTTGATCACTCTAAACAGACAAATGTCTCCTCAGCACAAACTTTCCCCTTACGTTATCAACTGGACTCTTGGACAGAAGGGAAATGAAAACAAACCATAACCTTAATACTATATTTCTTAAAACTAAAACGCTTAACCCAAAACCATCTACAATCAAAATACTTAAAACTAATCATAAACTTAATAAAAATACAATAAACTAACACCATTCACATAAAAACCTTACAAACTTAAAATTAAATGGCACACCAACACCAAAATATGTATGTTTATATAACATATGTTGACACCAACAAAGTTGTCCACGCACTGCCAAACTGTCTTTTGCAGTACACTACCACAGCTCTATGTTTAACAGTCCACTGGGTGGCAATTTGCCACAACTACTTCCCTGATTGGGGTCGTGGTTATTATCATCATCATCATTATCATCATCATCATCATCAACAGCAATCCGAAGTTCATTCGGTCCGGGTCATCAACAATTATGTAATTCAGAGTAGCCGTATTAACTTCCTTATCATTAGTCAGGTTGTCAACAATCAATTCCACAAAAAAAAAAATCTCTCCAAAGGAGGAATTACGGCCTGCAAATGAAAAAAGAAAAACACTTACGAACACTCCTAGCTAACTAAACTATCGCACTATAATCAAAGATAATCAATAAGCTCTCTATTATTCAGAATCCCACCTAGCAAAGATAAATAAATTGTACTTACTGTTGAAATAAACAAAATACTTCCACGCTTGTAGAAAATATAAAGTAAATCCAGCACTCAAACCACACAACTGCCTCTAGCTGCAGTCAAATAAAAAAGAACATCCACCCAAGACATTCACAACTTTCCTAACCTAGCTAAAAACATAAGCTGACAATCTCAGTTGTACCACCAGTCTTTCACAGCAAACAATCGATACACTAACTACCTCTCGCTCGCTGACACACACACACACACACTCTCTCTCTCTCTCTCTCTCTCTCTCTCTCTCTCGATTTGGCAAACAACAAAAATAAATGAAAATAAAATAAAAATTAATCCTCCACAACATTAACAACATCAAATCACATACTTCACATATAAACTATGAAAAGACTTATGTTAGTCATCATAAAAACATTATTGGTATAGTTACAAAACTGCTGTAATTAATACTGTCGTTGGTATTAGTATTATCATTGTTATGATTATTTCCAATTCACAAGCGAAGATTAAATAATGGTGAACGCAAACTATGATTCTTCATCATCATCATCTGCTCTTACGCCTATTGACGCAGAGGGCTGCGGTTAGATTACGCCAGTCGTCTCTATCTAGATTCTAGAGCTTTTAATTCAGTATATCACCATTCGTCATCTTGTACTTCACGCTTCATAGTCCTCAGCCATGTAGACCTGGGTCTTCCGACTCTCCTAGTGCCTTGTGGAGCCCAGTTGAAAGTTTGGTGAACTAATGTCTCATGGGAATTGCGAAGAGCATGCCCAAACCATCTCCATCTACCCCTCACCATGATCTCATTCTCATATGGCACTCGAGTAATATCTCTTACAGTTTCATATGGTTTTTGTGAAATATATCAAAGTTAGAATTAATATAAACGATTTTGTATAATCTTGAGAAAGTCACCAAGAGAAGTGGCGATTTACAATATGAAATTTGAAAAAAAAACAGGTTTCAATGTATCCATATAAATTGAATTATTCCAAAATATCTCTTACTGTTTAATGCACTTATCAAACTCTTCAAAAGTAAATTAAATAATTTAATAATTTGGTAAAAACCTCTATCTGAACGATCTCTCAAATACTGAAAAAAAAAACGATACACAATTATTCAAAATTCTGTACCTCCAATTTTAGAAAAGTTACAATTTCTTTGAATTTGAAATGTTAATAATAACAACATCGAGTAAATACAAATAACGGATCTCTGATTTATGAAATTGGGGTCTATGGGACTGCGTTGGGGCAGGGGAGACCTTTCAGCGCCGAGGAACTGACGGCTATTTGAAAGCTAAAAAGTGCAGCTAGAATACAGTATCAGGACAAAATTCCCTGAGGACCAAATCCCCTGTAAGACAAAATCCACCGGAGGACAAAATCCCTCGTAAAACAAAATCCCCGGAGGACAAAATCTCGCGAGGGCAAAATCCCCCGTAAAATAAAATCCCCTGGAGGACAAAATCCCATGAGGACCAAATCCCCAGTAAGGCAAAATCCCTTGGAGGACAAAATCCCCTGTAAGACAAAATCCTCTGGAGGACAAAATCTCGCGAGAACAAAATCCCCTGAGGACAAAATCCCCCGAAAGACAAAATCCCCGGAGGACAATACCTCACGAGGACAAAATCCCCCGGAGAACAAAATCCCCTGAGGACCAACTCCCCCGTAAGACAAAATCCCCGTAGGACAAAATACCCCCAGACAAAATCCTCTTTCCTGTGTGGAATATCTAACAAAAATAGCAATATAGTCACTTGCGCGATTTTGTCCTCGGGGGATGTTGTACTATGGCGGATTTTGTTCTCCGGGGGATTTTGTGCTAGTACCTTAGAATACTAAGAGACCCGGGCAGTTGAATAAGTGAAACTTCAGAAGTTCAAACTTGCAATGAATGCTTTTAAGCTGAATAGGCTGGCATAAGTCTCTCTTCAAGAGTTTAAATATGACACTTATTTTGATGTTGTTACTGATCTCATAATATTTCATGTTGATTATTCATTACTTCTTTTGTTATCCTATTTCCTTATTTACTTTCCTCACTGGGCTATTTTCTCCGTTGGAGCCCATGGAGTTTTAATAATAATAATAATAATAATAATTAGGGTACCTTTAATGGTAAAAATACAAATATTTACCAAACAGTTACATTACAATGAACCACAAATAAAATACACAAACAACACTTTGTAATGTAATAGATTCTTACAATGAATTTTTCATCCTACATCACAATGGAAACTCTCAGTACTGCAAAACAACAATACCCATTACAATAAAACATAAAATAATTCAAAGAAAACCACCAATGGAAAAAAAAAGCTTCTCCTCTCTGCCACCTTCAAACACTGGCGCTGTCAAGAAAACGACTCAGTCAGCGGATTTCTCAAGAGTTGACGAGTGTGAATATTATCATAAAAAAAGGTCCTCCAGGACCGATAAAATGGGGATGCTTGGAAGAGAGGGAATGTGGGAAGAAGTGCCAGTGAGCGGGGAAAGAAAAAAAAGGGTTAAATGGAGTAGAAGTTATAAATATTAAAAGGACAATGAGAGAGATTCAACATGATTTGGCACTTAGCCATCTTGGGCTCATGAGAGGTGTTAAGAGATCACATATATAAAAAAAAATTACATCAAGCAGTTTCAGTTGGACCATGAAGAGATTTTAGACGAAACATCAACCGGTTTTAGGTGACCACATGTAAATATATTCGAAATAGAAGACAAATAAGAAACATTGGAATAAAGGAAAAAAAGTGTGATTGATATCTGGATTAAACTAGGTTTACGAACTCGAGCAGCACTGGGACCGGGTAGGCCCTTCAATATTAAGGTGAAAATGGAGTTATTTGAATGAGGTTGGATAGCAAGATGGAAAAATCATGAAAAGAGGTAGGGCTGAAGGCCAATAAGTGGTTTCTGGGAAGAAGGCAAATAAGGGGTTTCTGGGGTACGGTGGAAGGCTAAAAAGTGTCCTCTCGCGTGAGAGACAATAACTCATAATTTAAGAGTCTGGTGTAACAGATAATGAGATACAACGAGACCAGAGACGCAAAAGAAATCAAATAGGCTTCGCAAGAGAGATTTTTATCTCTCATGTACATTATTCTATTCTATTTCAGAATAATTTAATATTTGTTTTGATCTTATTAAGCATTGCTCTTTTTTATTTGTATTTTAAAGGTTTAAAGGCCACTTATGAATGGCAGAGGCAAGGGAAAGTGACATTGTCCTATCAAGCAGGACAATGCCCTAGAGATTTACCATATATACATATATGATCAGCGCCAAAGCCCCTCTCCGCCCAAGCTAGAACCAAGAAGGGCCAGGCAATGGCAGCCGATAACTCAGCAGATAGACTTAAAGGCTCCGCGCAAAACCCCCATCCTTAGCTTACAAGGATGGTGAGGTTGCAGGGACCAAAGGAACTAACGAGTTTGAGCGGGACTCGAACCAGAGTCTGGCCTTCACCAGTCAGGGACGTTACTGCTCAATATACTTAAGAGTAATGGAATGTCCTTAGTGAGGCATTTTGGTCTGCAAATTTGATCATGCTTTTCCAGGTAGTATTGCTGTTTGGCTTATAATAATAATAATAATAATAATAATAATAATAATAATAATAATAATATCTCCCTATACAATGAAGAACAAGTGTCTGGCTATATCTATTTACCCATTTATCTATCTATATATCTATCTATCTATCTATATATATATATATATATATATATACACATATATATATGTATATATATATTTATATATATACATATATATGTATATATGTATATATACACACACACACACACACACACACACATATATATATATATATATATATATCTAGTCACGCTCAGCGGCAAGACATATAACTACTCGACATCTCTCCGTCAATCGGGTTGAGGGGGCAGAGAGTAGTCATACCCTGGTGAGAGGGGTCATAGTTAGAAAACGGGGAGGGGTTGGTAAGGGTTGAATCTGTGTGCGTGCGTTTATATCTATCTAAATATCTAGCCGGCACGGAAGAAACTAAACCAACCACAAGCTCTTCACCTAACACAACATATGCAGAAAGAAAATCTTTAAAAAACGCAAGTGTTTCTCGGAGATCTTGACCCAAAGAAAATGCTGACTAAGCATTCACACAAAAGCGTTAAGTAACCTATAGTTTTGCATCGTCGTTCCAAGACAGAAGACGAAATAGGAGTAATATCCTTTCTCTTGCTTTCTATTTTTCCCCAGTGCCACTTTGAAACACTGGCACTACAATGGAATTGCTGACTCAGCGGAAACCTTGGAAGTTGACGAGTGAGGATACCATCATGTAAAAACACGTCTTGTGATGGACAGTTAATGTAGATGGTAGTGGTTGTAAATAGGAACAGAGTAAAACGTGGTTAAATGGACCAAAAGGGATAAAAAAGCTATAAAAATGAGCAGTGATGAGTTGGCACTTGGCACTCGGAGGGTGATCGGGAAATGCTCTTGGACGTCCGGTGTGTAAAAAATCAGTCCTTAAATGGACATGGGAAAGACAGATCAGCTCTCTCTCTCTCTCTCTCTCTCTCTCTCTCTCTCATACTCCATGTGCAGTTTGGTTCTGTGATATTTTTCTTGTCCCTAAATGCTTATTCATTCTCTCTCTCTCTCTCTCTCTCTCTCTCTCTCTCTCTCTCTCTCTCTCTCTACACTGATCCAGAGTCTATGAGAAAATTTTCCTCTCAATACTGTTATTTCGTCGCTGTAAACTCTCTCTCTCTCTCTCTCTCTCTCTCTCTCTCTCTCTCTCCACTAATTCAGCTTATGAGAAAATTTTCCTCTCAATACTGTTATTTCGTCGCTGTAAACTCTCTCTCTCTCTCTCTCTCTCTCTCTCTCTCTCTACACTGATCCAGAGTCTATGAGAAAATTTTCCTCTCAATACTGTTATTTCGTCGCTGTAAACTCTCTCTCTCTCTCTCTCTCTCTCTCTCTCTCTCTCCACTGATTCAGCTTATGAGAAAAATTTTCTCTCAATACTGTTATTTCGTCCCTGTAAACTTTCTCTCTCTCTCTCTCTCTCTCTCTCTCTCTCTCTCTCTCTCTCTCTCTCTCTCTGTAGTCGCAGTGATGCCCAAGGCTAGGCAACATAACTGGAAAAACACCCAATATCAACCTGTCCTAAAAGTTAACCATTTCTTTTTATTTAGTACTGGAGATACATTTTTTTTAATTGTCGCTATTCTTTTAAGTTGTCCTGTTGTTTTTCTGCCCCTGTTTATTATATGAGAATAAGGCATTATTAAATTAAAGAATTTAATAAATTATAATTTGACCATGCACTAAGATCGTCACTTTATGATGATGAATGAAAATATTTTCTTAAAGAAGGATGAAAATTTCTTTGGAGAAATTGTGACCTTTAAAGAGAAACAGAATGTTTTTCTAGAAAAGTCAGGAGAGAAACAATACTAAGATAGAGTATTTTTCCACAAAAGCCAAGAGAGAAACGTTACTGATATGTGGACCTATTTCAATCTATGAAAGAAATCAGTTAAAAAAGAAAAAAATATTTTATAACAGCCAAAACGACATAGAATAGGTTTTCTTAACCTAGTTTTCTACAGAAATTAAGAGAGAAACAATACTCATTTTTGGAGAAGTCAAGAGAGAAACATTACTAATGTATAGACAAGTCGAAATAAATATTACTGAATTTCTAGAAAAGTCAAGAGAAACATTACTTAATTGATGACCTATTCCAACTTATGAAATAAAACAATTATTAAAAAAAAAACTTATTCTATCATTACAGAAAATTCTGCAATTAAGATGAGTTTTCCTTTACTGCATAAAATCAATTTAATGGCTCATTTACACATTTACATTTCATAACACAAGACGGAGAACCTTTCACGCAAGTCTTGCCATAGACATATAACGGAGGCAAATTTACTTCTTCAAAAGAGCAAATGAGATTCGTCTAATTATGTCGAGATTAATTGGGCCATCCACCTCAAAATAATTACAGCCACTCCATCGCACACGAGACTTCAGGTGCGATAAAACCAGATCGAGAATTAACTACGCATACGAGAACTCAGGCAATGAAACTTAGGATAAAAACCCAGAGAGGGAACAAACTATACGCAGGAGAATTCAAGCTGTAAAACGTACGATAAATCTAGACCAAGCACCTACGCATACGAAAACTCAAGAGCAAAACGAGCGTAAGAAAATGATATATTTTCGTCTGGATGAACACTGATATTCATAACATGAGACAAGGCAACATTTATCAGCTGTGCAATTGAGTGGTGCAAAATTGCGGAGGAAAAATTGGCATATTTACGTATGCAATGTCGAAACAAGCGACGAATCACGGAAAGTAAATGGGAATGGAATGGGTGATCAAACAACGAATGACGAACGAGGAATTGTGATTGGCGAAGGCAAATGTGCTGCTTTATCAAGCACGAATGGGATTTCGAAAGATAAAAATTGACGCGAATTATGCGGAATGTGAATAAGGAAAAAGTGTGATTTCGCAAATATGGGGAAGCAGCGAAAACTGTAGAACACGGAAAGAGGAAATTTCTGTGATTCTAATCTAAAGAGAGAGAGAGAGGAGAGAGAGAGAGAGAGAGAGAGAGAGGAGAGAGAGAGAGAGAGAGAGAGAGAGAGAGAATGTGATTTCGCAATAACGAGAGAGAGAGAGAGAGAGAGAGAGAGAGAGAGAGAGAGAGAGAGAGAATGAGATTTCGCAATAACGAGAGAGAGAGAGAGAGAGAGAGAGAGAGAGAGAGAGAGAGAGAGAATATGTGATTTCGGAATAATACATGAGAGAGAGAGAGAGAGAGAGAGAGAGAGAGAGAGAGAGAGAGAGAGAGAGAGAGAGAGAGAGAGAGAGAGAATATATGTGATTTCGGAATGACACAGGAGAGAGAGAGAGAGAGAGAGAGAGAGAGAGAGAGAGAGAGAGAGAGAGAGAGAGAGAATGTGATTTCGGAATAACACAGGGGAGAGAGAGAGAGAATGTGATTTCGGAATAACACAGGGGAGAGAGAGAGAGAGAGAGAGAGAGAGAGAGAGAGAGAGAATGTGATTTCGGAATAACACAGGAGAGAGAATGTGATTTCGGAATAACACAGGAGAGAGAGAGAGAGAGAGAGAGAGAGAGGAGAGAGAGAGAGAGAGAGAGAATATATGTCATTTCGGAATAACACAGGAGAGAGAGAGAGAGAGAGAGAGAGAGAGAGAGAGAGAGAGAGAGAGAGAGATATGTCATTTCGGAATAACACAGGAGAGAGAGAGAGAGAGAGAGAGAGAGAGAGAGAGAGAGAGAGAGAGAGAGAGAGAGAGAGAGAGAGAGAGAATATATGTGATTTCGGAATAAGACAGGAGAGAGAGAGAATATATGTATTTTCCGAATAACACAGGAGAGAGAGAGAGAGAGAGAGAGAGAGAGAGAGAGAGAGAGAGAGAGAGAGAGAGAGAATCTACTGTATATGTGTGATTTCGGAATAACACAGGAGAGCGAGAGCCTTACCTTATTGCCTTATTCTATGTTTGGGTTCCCCCAGATCCCTCTGTGTGAGGCACCTCGTATATCCACCAGAGAGTTGCTTATGCATCTTCCAGTCTTGGATGGTCTGGGATGCATCTTAAGTATTTATCGAGCTTATTCTTAAACACATCTACGCTCACTCCAGATATGTTTCTTAGATGAGCTGGCAGCGCATTAAATAGTCGCTGCATTATCGATGCTGGTGCATAGTGGATTAATGTCCTGTGTGCCTTTATAGTTTTTCTGGAATAGTTTTTGGCACTATTAATCTACCACGACTTGCTCTTTCTGACATTTTTAGCTCCATGCTGTTTTCAGTAATTCTTTCTATTTGCTTCCATGCTTGTATTATCATGTAGTGTTCTCTTCTCCTTTCTAGACTGTATAGTTTTAAAAATTGCAGTCTTTCATAGTAGTCAAGGTCCTTAACTTCTATTCTGGCAGTATAGGACCTTTGTGCACTCTCTCTTTGTGCAATATCCTTTTGGTAGTGTGGGTACCATATCACATTGCAGTACTCGAGTGTACTACGTACATAAGTTTTGTAAAGCATAATCATGTGTTCAGCTTTTCTTGTTTTAAAGTGTCTGAATAACATTCCCATTTTTGCTTTACATTTAGCCAACAGTGTTGCTATTTGGTCGTTGCATAACATATTCCTATTTAACATTACACCAAGGTCTTTAATTGCTTCCTTTTTTGTGATTGTCTCGTTATTAGGTCCCTTGTATGCATATACCATTCCTTCTCTGTTTTCATAATTTATTGATTCGAATTTATCGGAGTTAGATACCATCCTATTTATCTCCACCCATTCATATATTTTGTTTAGATCTCTTTGTAATGAGTTCCTATCTTCATCACAAGTAATTTCTCTACTTATTCTTGTGTCATCGGCGAAACTTCTCACTACAGAGTTTTTAACATCACAGTCTATGTCTGACATCATAGTAACAAACAGCAGTGCAGCTAATACCGTACGCTGTGGCACGCCAGATATTACCTGAGCTTCATCTGATTTCTCGTCATTTGCAACCACTATCTGTTTTCTGTTTTGCAGGAATTCTTTTACCCATTTTCCTATATTATTCTTTCTCATTTTTTTTCTCTAATGTATTATGGTCTACCTTGTCAAAGGCTTTTGCAAAATCTAGATAGATCACATCTGTCTTTTTCATTTATCATATTTTTGTATATATTTTCATAGTGTGCTATCAGTTGGGTTTGTGTACTTTTTCCGGGCACAAAACCGTGTTGACCTATATAAAAAAAAAATTATTCTTAACCAACTGATTGATTTTTTTCTTTTACATTACCCTCTCATATACACTTTCATAATATGTGATGTTAGACTAACAGGTATATAATTGCTTGCCTCTAGTCATGATCCGCTTTTGAAAATAGGGGTTATATAAGCTAATTTATGTTTAACATATATCTCGCTCATATCTACACTTTGTCTTGGCAGTATTGCAAGCGGCTTCGCGATAGTGTGTACAGTTTTTTTTTTAACAAAATCGCTGGAACTCCATCTGGTCCGGCTGCCGATCCATTTTAATTTCGCTTATAGCCTTGACAATGTCTGCTTCATCAATGTATATATCCGTTAGATATTCAGCATTTTCTTCTCTCATTTCTATTTCATTATTCTCATTCGCAATTCTTGGCGTGAACTCACTCTTATATTTTCTGCTAATATGTTGCATATTTCCTTTTTTATTCGTTAACCTTTCTTCAATTCTTAGAGGGCCTATTTCTAATCTCCCTTTTTTCATCTTTTTTGCATAGGAGTAAAGTAATTTTTTTTTTTTTTTTGATATTTTGAAGTGTCCTTTCTTCTAAGTCACTTTTTTCATTTTCTTTCGATTGTATAATCTTATGTTCTGCATTTTCTATCTTACTTTTTATTTCCATACATTTTTTTCTTTTACACGATATTTCTTCCACTTTCTAATTTTCTGAAATAAGATCCTTCTGTCTCTTGGTATGCATGTCTGTTGTTTATTTTATTTTTTTTTCGGTATATATTTTTCAACAATTTTCTCCAGTATTTTGTACAGTATGTCCGTATTTACCTGTATATTATCACTTATGAATACATTTTTCCATTCTTTGTTCAGTTCTTCATATATTTCTGACCATTTTATATTCTTACTATAAAAATTATATTTTCCATATCCTTCCCATCGTTTTGTGCTTTTATTATCTCTGCGATCATTTGCTTTGGAATGGACTATTAATTCTATGACATTGTGGTCTGAAATTCCTGTGTTATACACTTATTTCTTTAACATAATTCACCTCACTCACAAATACTAGATCTAGGACATT
Source organism: Palaemon carinicauda (assembly GCF_036898095.1). Lineage (NCBI taxonomy): Eukaryota > Metazoa > Arthropoda > Malacostraca > Decapoda > Palaemonidae > Palaemon > Palaemon carinicauda. The sequence goes on from NC_090743.1 coordinate 40,607,477, forward strand.
TTCCTTTCTTGTTGGAATGTGGTTTATTTGTTGCATATTATGTTCTAATAGCATATCTTGCAGCTTTTCAAATTGCCTATCTTCTGCGCTACTATTACTCTCTTTTTTATATGTATATATACAACAACTTTCTTCTATCCGTTCTTTCCAGTCCACGAAAGGAAAGTTAAAATCTCCGGATAGGAGTATATTCCAGTCTTTATGGTTTTCTACATATACCATTTACTTTTTCTATTATTATGTCAAACTCCTTAGTATTTGGGAGTCTGTAAATTACAATATTCACTAGTTTTTCAAATTCAAATTCTACCCCCAATCAATTCACATTCTGTGTTGCTGTATTTTTCACAGACTTTTCCTTGATTTATGTTGCTTCCATATATTGGGTTCCCCCTTGATTCCTATTTGTTCTGTCTGATCTATATGTTTGGAAACCCTTTATCTGGTCGTCACTGCCAGTCTCTTGGGAATACCATGTTTCACTTATATTTAATATATCTATTTTTTCAATTTGGGTTAGTTCTTTTAAGAACTCTATTTTCCTTTTAGAGTTACTCGTGTCTAAACCCTGTGCATTCATCACTATTATGGTTTGTGTTTCATCCCCATTATTTAATATTGGTAATATGGATTCTCCCATGCTTCCTTCCTGTTCTGATATGATGTTCTTTTCTTCATTATGGTTTGTGTTTCATCCCCATTATTTAATATTGGTAATAATAGGGATTCTTCCATGCTTCCTTCCTGTTCTGATATGATGTTCTTTTCTTTATTTCCAGGAATTCTGCCATTAAAAAATCCAACTTTTCTATTATATTTGCTCTTTCGCCTTCATATTTATTTTTGTGTGTATACCTGCAATCATCCCCATATCTGTACCAACCCTGGCATTATAGATGCATTCTTTGTAGTTGGGCTCTAAATGTGCATATTTGGGTTGAAAGGCATCATATCTGGGGCCTTTTGTGCATAGCATGGTATATACTCGGCTTGTTTTGTTGTTTCATTTTTGCTTTAATTTTTCTTTTCTGTTAGCCGAGTCTTCTTACTTTCATTCATGGTTGCAGGATGCATAAATCAACATTTTCTGTTGAATTTGCATCCTTTTCCTTCTTTCAGGTTTTTGCATATTTTTGGATGGAATCTCTGCATTCGTCTCCATACCCGTCTAAATACGCACATTTACCATATACTTCATAATTATGACATATCTTTGGATGCTTGTAGTAGCATCTCTCGCAAAATCTGAAATTCCATCTTTTCAGCAAATTACAGACTATATCTTTCTTTTCTTTTTTTTTCTGTTCTTGCTCTTCCCTAAAAGTATGTAGGTCTGGGAAGAGTCTCTTGGGTCTATTATTTGTTTCCATCTGATAATTTATTTCTTCGTAAGTATGTTGTTGGATGGCATCATAAGTTATATCAATGATTTCCTCTGCATCCTTACACATATTCTGTTCATTTTCTTCTTCTTCTTCTTCTTCTTCTTCTTCTTCTTCTTCTTCTTCTTCTTCAACTATTGGCAGATTCAGTCTCGACTTAATTATATTTTCTATCCAGACTAAGCATGTTCAGCAGAATACCTTGGTCTCTATTTTTTATTTTTTGCTGTATTTCAGCACATGTTGGGTGTGTTGGAACATGACAGGCATCGCATTTTCTGATCAGTTGTTGAGGAATAATAATGGAATACCATATCTTACATGTATTGCACCATTTTGGCATTCTTTTTCCTAATGCATCAATCAGAATATTCACCATATTGTACTTCTTATTGTTCTTTGATGGAATGTGTTGATTGATGTAAACTTTCTTTATAAGTCTCTTTATCACTTGGATCTTCTTTGGAATTTCTTCTATTATTTTGCTGATTTTTTTCCACAGATTTGCTCCAGTTTGTTGGATCATACTGTTTCAATATGTCTGCGAATATTTTTCCGTCACACTGGTTGGAGTTACTAGCGACCTCTGTTACCAGATGGTTGAGTTCAGGTTTCGCCAACTCATGGAATTTACTTTTGCTGATTGCAGCAATGTCCCTCCAAGCTTTGCCTGTATTATAGAGCGCCATCTTGATCAGATTTTTATTAATTCACAGGATAACTATCCTATGCAGACGTTTTATCCCACTTTTCTGACCTCAAACTAATCACCGACTATTCACGAAAACTTGTAGCTATATTGCACTCAATAGCCTTTTGTTATCCGCGTTAAATCAGGATATTTTTCGGGTCACACAAGTGTACTCACTCACAGAGAGAAAGAGAGAGAGAGAGAGAGAGAGAGAGAGAGAGAGAGAGAGAGACGAGGACTTGAGAAATTGAGGTAATAACTAGATATACGGATGACTAGAAATGAAAGGGGGTGGGGGAGGGAGGGGGTAAGGGGGTAGGTGGCATGAGCTGTCAACGGATGCATTTGCTTCTAATAATCCCAATAAGATCGTGATGAAATGTGATGGGACTCCCTTGCTAAAGGAACTTCACATTGAAGGAATCTCTCTCTCTCTCTCTCTCTCTCTCTCTCTCACCTTGGGCTGACTTTTTCACCGGCTTTTTTTGCAAAAAAATCTTTATAACTGTATAAAAATTATCTTTCCTATTTAATAAAAGTAAGTGTCTGGATATATACATAAATATGTAAACATATATATATATATATATATATATACATATATATATACCTATATATATAGAGAGATATATATATACAGTTGTTCTTCTAAACTCCGTAATATCATAAATAGGGAAGCATGAAACATAAGAAAGAGAGAGAGAGAGAGAGAGAGAGAGAGAGAGAGAGAGAATAAGGTAAACAAAGGCCATTTCTTCACAGCTATGTTTTCCCATCAACGCTAAGAGGATTTCACTGAAATTAAGAAACCCAATCCGGGTGGTTGCTTATGCATTTTTTATCGCTCCAGGTACCCTGGTGGTTCACGGGTCTATGAGTAACTCAATGTAAAACCTCTATAAAGTTTCAGACGCTTCTATGAGCCTAAAATCACTGGCTATAACACCCCTCGCACTCCAATGGAAACAATAAGGGCAATAAACTTTTCAATAAACTTTTCTTCTATATTTAAAAGAGGAAGCTATGTACTGTATGGTATGACGAGCCGAGAGAAGGTTGTGACTCAAAGACGGGATGAAAGCAACTGAGTAACTTTATTACGGAACACTCTCCTTTATATACAAAAAGTCAATGCAACAGGAAATTTCCTGTTCAACCGACACCGCACCGGTTAACAGTTAACGGTGAGAAAAACAGACACATTATTTCAGGTTCAATGCAACAGGAAAATTTCCAGTTCAACCGATACCCGCATCAGTTAACAGTTAACGGTGAGAAAAACATACATGTTATTTCAAGTTCTTTTTAGTGCGAGGGGAGAGCGAAGATACAAGCATAATATATACACAAAATGAAATGTCATTACTATGTACGATCGTGTGACACACGGTTGGTACATGGCTCCCTCCCCTAAAAATGACATACGGTGCATGTTAAATAGGGTGCCCTGATCTAGAGAGGCGAACTGTAGGTGGGTCATCTGGCAGGAGATAAGCAGGTTTTAGATGATCAATGGAGACCCAGTCTTCTTTGCCATGAATGTTTAGTAGGAATGCTTTCGGACTGCGTCGGATCACAAGGAAAGGGCCCGTGTAAGGTGGGCGTTAGCGGTGGCTTACTAGTGTTATTGCGCAGGAAGACGTGCGTTGCAGAGTGCAAGTCTGTCGGTATTGTGATGCTTCGCTGGGGGCTTGTAAGTCTGGCGGCATGGAGTAAATTTTCCCACGACGTGACATATGCGCTGGAGATCGTCGGAGGAGGTTGTAGAAGGAAAAAATTCAGCAGGGACGACCAACAGGCTGCCATACACCATTTCAGCTGCCAAGATGTCGAGGGCATCTTTAGGAGTGGTCCTTAGTCCCAGGAGGACCCAGGGAAGCTGAGTAAACCAGTTGGAATCCTTGTAGCGGGACATCAAAGCTGCTTTGAGGGTGCGATGAAAACGTTCAACCATTCAATTGGCAGCGGGTTTGTAGGCAGTTGTCTGATGTAGGTCACTCCGGGGTCACCAATGTGACGAGCCGAGAGAAGGTTGTGACTCAAAGACAGGATGAAAGCAACTGAGTAACTTTATTACAGAACACTCTCCTTTATATACAAAAACTCAGTGCAACAGGAAATTTCCTGTTCAAACCGACACTGCACCGGTTAACAGTTAACGGTGAGAAAAACAGACACATTATTTCAGGTTCAATGCAACAGGAAATTTCCAGTTCAACCGATACCGCATCAGTTAACAGTTAACGGTGAGAAAAACATACATGTTATTTCAAGTTCTTTTTAGTGCGAGGGGAGAGCGAAGATACAAGCATAATATATACACAAAATGAAATGTCATTACTATGTACGATCGTGTGACACACGGTTGGTACATGGCTCCCTCCCCTAAAAATGACATACGGTGCATGTTAAATAGGGTGCCCTGATCTAGAGAGGCGAACTGTAGGTGGGTCATCTGGCAGGAGATAAGCAGGTTTTAGATGATCAATGGAGACCCAGTCTTCTTTGCCATGAATGTTTAGTAGGAATGCTTTCGGACTGCGTCGGATCACAAGGAAAGGGCCCGTGTAAGGTGGGCGTTAGCGGTGGCTTACTAGTGTTATTGCGCAGGAAGACGTGCGTTGCAGAGTGCAAGTCTGTCGGTATTGTGATGCTTCGCTGGGGGCTTGTAAGTCTGGCGGCATGGAGTAAATTTTCCCACGACGTGACATATGCGCTGGAGATCGTCGGAGGAGGTTGTAGAAGGAAAAAATTCAGCAGGGACGACCAACAGGCTGCCATACACCATTTCAGCTGCCAAGATGTCGAGGGCATCTTTAGGAGTGGTCCTTAGTCCCAGGAGGACCCAGGGAAGCTGAGTAAACCAGTTGGAATCCTTGTAGCGGGACATCAAAGCTGCTTTGAGGGTGCGATGAAAACGTTCAACCATTCAATTGGCAGCGGGTTTGTAGGCAGTTGTCTGATGTAGGTCACTCCGGGGTCACCAATGTGACGAGCCGAGAGAAGGTTGTGACTCAAAGACAGGATGAAAGCAACTGAGTAACTTTATTACAGAACACTCTCCTTTATATACAAAAACTCAGTGCAACAGGAAATTTCCTGTTCAACCGACACTGCACCGGTTAACAGTTAACGGTGAGAAAAACAGACACATTATTTCAGGTTTAATGCAACAGGAAATTTCCTGTTCAACCGACACTGCATCGGTTAACAGTTAACGGTGAGAAAAACATACATGTTATTTCAGGTTCTTTTTAGTGCGAGGGGAGAGCAAAGATACAAGCATAATATATACACAAAATTAAATGCCATTACTATGTACGATCGTGTGACACACGGTTGGTACAATGGGTAGTAGGCTGGCCAGGGCACCAGCCAGCCGATGAGATACTGCCGCTAGAGAATTATTGTGTCCTTTAGCTGTCCAGACAGTACTACATTGAATCCCTCTCTTTGGTGACGACTCAGTTTTCCTTTACTTACATATGCTCATGGGCTATTCTTTCTACATTCTCTTCTGTCCTCATACACAATTCTTCTTTGTTCAAGGGGTTAACTACAGCACTGTAATTGTTCAGTGGCTTCTTTCCTCTTGGTAAGTGTAGAAGAGACTCTTTAGCTATGGTAAGCAGCTTTTCTAGGAAAAGGGCACTCCAAAATCAAACCAATGTTTTCTAGTCTTGGGTAGTGCTATAGCCTCTGTACCATGGTCTTTGACTGTCTTGGGTTAGAGTTCTTTTCTCTTTCCTCACCTGTCTATTTTCTTTGTGCATCCAGCTCTTTCAACTAGGTTGTAGCTTAGCTAGTAATATTAATAATATGAAGCTATGAACTTTTATATGAGAGAGAGAGAGAGAGAGAGAGAGAGAGAGAGAGAGAGAGAGATGAAATAGCAGAGTAAAGTAATGTTTTCAATGAATAACAGTAATAGTAGTATTAACATATACTTTAATGTTTTCCAGTTTTAATCGTGTTCATTACTTCTCTTGTTGTTTACTTATTTCCTTATTTCCTTTCCTAACTGGGTTATTATTCCCTGTTGGAGCCCTTGGCTTTATAGCATCCTGCTTTTCCAACTAATGTTGTAGCTTGCCTAGTTGTTAAAATAATAATAACAATAATAATAATAATAATAATAATAATAATAATAATAGTAATAATAATAATAAAACCTAAATTGGAACAATACTTTAAAAAAATATGAAAAAACATTTACCTACAAAAGCCAGGACTATTTACCCTTGCGAAGAAATCCAATTATGTACTGAGGATTCACGAAGGCGTAAAAGTCCTCATGAACAACATTACCACTAGCCTTGAAGTCCTCCCTGGACTCTGGGGCCAACCCCCTAACCCAGCCCCCCTTTCACTAAAAGTGTAGAAAACTGAGGGGGAACACTTTTAAAAAATTAAATTTCACTTCACTTTATTAAAATGTGTTAAGTTATATCAGTGGCCAGTCAAATAACCAGTTAATCTTTAGCCAGTCGGATGCTAGAGCATGTTAAATTAAGTTTGCGATGACTGACTGAAGAAGACAGGCTTGTTGTAACACAATGCCAGTCAGTCATATGGGCCATAAAGACCAGTTTGTAGCAGTAACTGTTCGGTGAAGTTGAAATCTAAAAATTGGAGGAAAGTCGTTGTTCTTAAACATATCTTGTAGTTTATTTTCTTATTTTTTTTTCCTCACTGGGTTATTTTCCCTGTTGGAGTACTTGGGCATTTAGCAACCTGCTTTTTCAACAAGGGTTGTAGCTTATTTCTCTTCCTTTTGTTTTTTAAGGTTTTTATAGTTTATATATGAAAGGTTTGCTTAGGTTTTGTAATTCTTCTTAAAACATTTTATTTTAATTATTAATTACTTCTTGTTTATTTATTTTCTTATTTTTTTTCGTCAATGGGCTATTTTCCTTGTTGAAGGGCTTATAGCATCCTGCTTTTCCGACTAAGGGTGTAGCTTAGCAAGAAATAATAATAATAATAATAATAATAATAATATTAATAATAATATTAATAATAATGATGATAATAAACGCAGCTAATAAAACAGCTAATGTATTTTACATAATTTTTATAATCAAGTAAATATGTTTAAATATAGTACAAGATATAAAATATTAATAAAAGAAAAAGAATGTTAATAAAATATCAATAAAATAAAAGAATATAAATAAAATATTGATAAGAGAGAGAGAGAGAGAGAGAGAGAGAGAGAGAGAGAGAGAGTTGAAAGTTTAAACTGACCTGCCAGCACTGGCTCTTTTTATTTGAATTACGGTTAACTTTGGTCTTCAACTTGGGATTCTATAGGTCCAGTGATTAAGTTTTCTAAATATAAATAGGCACATAAATATAGATAAATAAAGTAATTATATATATTATTTCCTCTCATACTGAACAACAACTCGGATAACAATCTTTTACAAATTGCTTAAACTGCCGTGTTGTAGTTAAGAAAGGGGGAGGGGTGAGAAGGGTTGAATGTGTGTGCATGTCTATATATAAACACACACATATATATATATATATATATATACATATACACATACAGGGTAAATATATCCATATGGTGTATATATATACAGTATATACACACATATATATATATATATATATATCACACACACACACACACACACACACACATATATATATATATATATATATATATATATTTCATATATTACACTCCTTCATAAGTTCAAATTTGCAGGAAATGTTTTTATGTTGAACAGACTGGCACGATTATTTCTATAATTTATATATGAAATATCATTTTGAGGTTGTTACCATTATTAAAATATTCTATTAATTATTAATTATTTCTCATATCTTTTATTTATCTCTTTTCCTCACTGAGCTATTTTTCCCTGTTGGAGCCCTTGGGCTTATAGCATCTTGCTTTTCCAAGTAGGATTGTAGCTTAGCTAATAATAATAATAATAATAATAATAATAATAATAATAATAATAACAATAATAATAATAATAATTATATTAATCTGGATTCCCTCTACTTTGGGATCAAAGACCCAAGCGGGAATCAACACAGAGATAATAGCTTCTGGTGAGCTGGGGAATCGAACCCAGGCTCAAGAAACCGATGTTTCATTGACTTAGCAACCCGGCCACAAACAGATATTAGGACAAGTACAATATATTAACAGGTCTATACGTGCAAAATTGGAAAGACAAGATATATATATATATATATATATAATGCTTATATATACATATATATATACTTATATATATATACACTTATATATACATATATATATATATATATATATGTATATATATGTATATATACACACAGATTTATATAGGTATATATATGTACATATATATATATACATATATATATATATACATATATATAAATATATATATATTTATATATATATATATATATATATATATATACATATATGTATATATAAGCACATATATATATGTATGGTAAATTTTGCACATTTAGACGTGTTTTTCATATTCAAATAAGCCATATATTTTTTATACATTAATGTCTGGATTCTCTAAGGAGCTCGGGATCAGAGCCCCAGGCGTTATCACACAAAGACATGAGCTTGTGACCGGCCGGGAGTAGACTCTGGTCCGGTAAACTTGTATAGACAGTGACTACATATACATATACATATATATATATATATATATAGGTATGTATATGTATGTATATATATATATATATATATATACATATATATATATAGTTGTGTATATGTATGTATCTATCTATCTATCTATATATATATATATATATATATACATATATATATATATATATATACAGGTATATTTATATATAGGTATATATATAGGTAAATATAATATACATACATACATACATATACCAAAGGCACTTCCCCCAATTTTGGGGGGTAGCCGACAACAACAATAAACAAAACAAAAAAGGGGACCTCTACTCTCTACGTTCCTCCAGCCTAACCAGGGACTCAGCCGAGTTCACCTGGTACTGCTAGGGTGCCACAGCCCAACCTCCCACATTTCCACCACAGATGAAGCTTCATACTGCTGAGTCCCCTACTGCTGCTACCTCCGCGGTCATCTAAGGCACCGGAGGAAGCAGCAGGGCCTACCGGAACTGCGTCACAATCGCTCGCCATTCATTCCTATTTCTCGCACGCTCTCTTGCCTCTCTCACATCTATCCTATCACCCAGAGCTTTCTTCACACCATCCATCCACCCAAACCTTGGCCTTCCTCTTGTACTTCTCCCATCAACTCTTGCATTCATCACCTTCTTTAGCAGACAGCCATTTTCCATTCTCTCAACTTGGCCAAACCACCTCAACACATTCATATCCACTCTAGCCGCTAACTCATTTCTTACACCCGTTCTCACCCTCACCACTTCGTTCCTAACCCTATCTACTCGAGATACACCAGCCATACTCCTCAGACACTTCATCCCAAACACATTCAATTTCTGTCTCTCCGTCACTTTCATTCCCCACAACTCCGATCCATACATCACAGTTGGTACAATCACTTTCTCATATAGAACTCTCTTTACATTCATGCCCAACCCTCTATTTTTTACTACTCCCTTAACTGCCCCCAACACTTTGCAACCTTCATTCACTCTCTGGCGTACAACTGCTTCCACTCCACCATTTGCTGCAACAACAGACCCCAAGTACTTAAACTGATCCACCTCCTCAAGTAACTCTCCATTCAACAAGACATTCAACCTTGCACCACCTTCCCTTCTCGTACATCTCATAACCTTACTCTTACCCACATTAACTCTCAACTTCCTTCTCTCACACACCCTTCCAAATTCTGTCACTAGTCGGTCAAGCTTCTCTTCTGTGTCTGCTACCAGTACAGTATCATCCGCAAACAACAACTGATTTACCTCCCATTCATGATCATTCTCGCCTACCAGTTTTAATCCTCGTCCAAGCACTCGAGCATTCACCTATCTCACCACTCCATCAACATACAAGTTAAACAACCACGGCGACATCACACATCCCTGTCTCAGCCCCACTCTCACCGGAAACCAATCGCTCACTTCATTTCCTATTCTAACACATGCTTTACTACCTTTGTAGAAACTTTTCACTGCTTGCAACAACCTTCCACCAACTCCATATAACCTCATCACATTCCACATTGCTTCCCTATCAACTCTATCATATGCTTTCTCCAGATCCATAAACGCAACATACACCTCCTTACCTTTTGCTAAATATTTCTCGCATATCTGCCTAACTGTAAAAATCTGATTCATACAACCCCTACCTCTTCTAAAACCACCCTGTACTTCCAAGATTGCATTCTCTGTTTTATCCTTAATCCTATTAATCAGTACTCTACCATACACTTTTCCAACTACACTCAACAAACTAATACCTCTTGAATTACAACACTCATGCACATCTCCCTTACCCTTATATAGGTCTGTGCATGTATTGTACCAAATATAATATATATATATATATATATATAAAATATATATATATATAATGGCATATATATATATACATATATATATATATATATTGGGGTATATATATAAATATATTGGTATAGATAATTATATATATATATATATATATATATATATATATATATATATATATAGGTATATATGTACGCACACACACATATATATATATATATATATGTATATATATATATATATATAGGTGTATAGGTATATATATACACACACACACACATATATATATATATATATAGGTGTATATATACATATACATATATATATACATATATAAATATATAAGTATATATATATATACATATATATATAGGGATATATATATTTAGGTGTATATATATATATATATATGTAGGTATACATATATATATATATATATGTGTATCTATATATATAGGTATATATATATAGGTATATATATGTAGGTATTTATATATATAGGTATATATATGTAGGTATTTATATATATAGGTATATATAGAGGTATGTATAAATAGGTATATATATATATATATATATAGGTATACATATATATATATATATATATATATGTATATATATGTATCTATATATATAGGTATATATATAGGTATATATATGTAGGTATTTATATATATAGGTATATATAGAGGTATGTATAAATAGGTATATATATATATATATATATAGCCTATATATATGTATATAGGCTATATAGGTATATATATATATATGTATATATATGTATGTATATGTATATATATAGGTATGTAAACTATATATATATATATATATATATATACATATATATATCCATGTATACATGTTATGTATCCAAACTGGGCGACTGTCGTATTATTGTTCAGTCAATATAATGGAAACACGACATGTCAGAGGCAAGATATGTCCACCCACCTAGCAGTTACAGCAAGTACCTCTCTTTCCCCCTTACCACACTTATATACCCTAACCCCCTACTTCCCATATAAAATTGCGTCTCCTAAGTGTGAGACGTGAGAAGCAGAGGTTAACCTAATAGAAGGAGTCGCCAGGACAGCATCTCAATGGGTCAGCTCCTTCTTCGGGAAGTCTTGAGGGAGTCCTTATATAATTTGTATTTCTTTTATGTAATTCTCTGTGGCCATTAGGTAATACCTAAAAAAGTGTGTTTATTGATTGATCGTTAATTTTCTTACATATCTTCCTTGGGGCGTAATCTACAGGGAGGAGGAAGAGGAGAACGTTTTGAGAGATATTTTGAGGGAGAAGATTTTGGAGGAGGTTTTTCTTTGGAGGGAGGGTGTAAATTGGATGTTTTTTGAAGCATATATTACGTAAAATGTATGGAAAAATTAAAACCAAATATTTATATCTATAAATTTGCATATCTAAAGGGTTTTTCCTTCTGGATGGATCTTTAAGGGATTTTTTTTTTATTTTTTCCTATTTTGTGGGAAATTTTATCATTTTCCCAATCTTTTATGGAAATTTTCAATATTTTTCATATTTTTGGGGGAAGTTCTTTAACATTTTTTCCTATTTTGGGGAAATTTTTTTAAAGAAATTTCCCTATTTTGGGGGGAAGTTTTTCATAATTTTTTTCTTATCTTTAGGTGAAGTTTTCTTTATATTTTTTCCTATCTTTTGGGGAATTCTTTATCATATTTCCCTATCTTTTGGGGAAGTTTTTATATTTTTTCTTATCCTTTGGGGAATTTGTTTTATAGTTTTTTCCTATCTTTTTGGAAATTTTTTTTTTCGTTTTTCCTGAGTTTTTATTTTTTTATTTTTGTGCATTTTCAAAGGCTAATTTACAGGATATGTATAAATATATCAACACCAAATATTTATATTTAGAAATTTGCATTTTTGAAGGGTTTATCCTCCAGGTGGATTTTGAAGGGGAGGTTTTTCTTAAGTTTTTCCATTTTCAAAGGTGAATTTACGGGGAAATTTATAAAGAAAAACAATAATAAATTTTTTCAAATATTTATAAATTTGTATTATTATAGTTTTTCCTATCGGACGTTTTTTATAGCTTTTCCAGTTTTTTTTTATTTTATTTATTTTCGTAGGCTAATTTACAGAAAATGTATAAAGATAAAGACCAAATATTTATGATATTTATAAGTTTGTATTTACATAACTTTTCTTCTGGGTAGATCTTTTAGGATTCTCTCTCTCTCTCTCTCTCTCTCTCTCTCTCTCTCTCTCAGGTACAAACTTCATTCCAAAACTAATATCAAAGTATTCCAAAGACAACCCATGTGCATGACACTTAATCGTCAAAGTTTAAAAAAAAAAAAAAAAAAAAAAAAAAAATTATGAGGGCGAACACGAACTGGTCCACAAATCTAATAGAGTTTTAGAGTTTTAGATTATTGAAAGAAAGGGTGAAGGAGACGAAGGAAGGGAAAAAGGAAATGAGAGGAAATGGAAGAATGAATGAAAATATAGCATTAGGATGTATAGAGATAAACCTTCGGCCAAATCTGGGATTGACCCATGTTTGGAAGAGTAACTATTGTGTTATTTCTTCAAGGAGTAGTAGTAGTAGTAGTAGTAGTAGTAGTAGTAGCGCTAATAGTAGTATTCGTAGTAATGGTAGTAGAAGCTAAGATACAACCCTAGTTGGAGAAGCATTATGCTATGATACTAACGGCTCCAACATGGAAAAATACCCTAGTGAGGAAAGGATATAATGAAATAAATAGTAGTAGTAGTAATAGTAGTAGTAATAGTAGTAGCTAAGCTACAGCCCTAGTTGGAAAAGCATGACGCTGTAATACTAAGGGCTCCAACAGGGAAAATATTTAAGTAAAGAAAGGAAATAAGGAAATAAATAGTAGTAGTAGTAGTAGTAGCAGCTAAGCTACAACCCAAGTTAGAGAAGCAGGATACTGTAAGCCCAATGGCTCCAACAGGAAAAAGAGCCCAGTAAGGAAAGGAAATAAGGAAATAAATAGTAGTAGTAGTAGTAGTAGTAGCTAAGCTACAACCCTAGATGTAAAAAAGCAGAATACTATAAATCTAAGGGCTGCATCAAGAGAAAAATAGCCGAGTGAATAAAGGAAATAAGGAAATAAATAAACTACAAGAGAAGTTATTAATAATCAAAATAACTTATTCTGAGAACAGTAACAACAGTAAAATAGATCTTTAATAAATATATTATAAAAAGAGACTTATGTCAGCATTTTCAACATAGTGGTCGTAGTATGTGGAGAAGGAGTGAGAGAAAAGAATGTTAGGAGGAGAGAAAGAAGAAGAAAAACAGGATTCCTGAGAATTCAGGAGAGAGAAATTGGCCGGACTGAGGTAGCATCCGTTTGAACAGGACGGAAGGATCAGCTTTCTTTAGACCTACTAAGTTCTTTCCTTCTTAAATAACCGGACGAGAACTCTCTCTCTCTCTCTCTCTCTCTCTCTCTCTCATTATCAAAATCATATTTTTCTTGAGCCCAACTTCATGTGATATTTCATGCATAAACATAATCATGAAAAAACAATGAAAATGATAAAAATGATTTAGACTTTCTTTAGTATGATTTTTATGATTTTGAGGATTTTAGGAACAATAGTAATGTATTTAAAAGTATTCTTTTAGATATGTTGTATTGAGGATAAAAAAGAGAAAAAACATTGTATTTGCCCTCACCAGTCTAGCCGTCGGAAGTATATTACAAAGGATATCTTTCTTAATAATGAATTCCACGAATGCTTCTTCCCTGATAATGAACATTTTCTCTTGTCAATATATTTTTCCAGCGATAAGGAGGTTGTAGATTATGTTGTGATAGTTGTTTAAAGGCTTTAAAGGCCGCTCATGAATAGCAGAGGCATGGGACAGTGACATTGCCCTATCAAGCAGGACAATGCCCTAGAGACTGACCATAGTTGTTTAAAGGCTTTACAATCCGCTCATGAATATTAGAGGCAAGGGACTGTGACACTGCCCTATCGAACAGGAGACTGACCATATATACATATGATCAGAGCCCAAGCCCCTATCCATCCAAGCTAGGACCAAGGAGGGCCAGGCAATGGCTGCTGATGACTCAGCAGATAGACCTGTAGGCTCCTCCAAACAACCATCCTTAGCTCACAAGGATGGTGAGGTTGCAGAGACCAAAGAAACTATCGAGTTTGAGCGGGACTCGAACCCCAGTCTGGCGTTCACCAGTCAGGGACGTTACCATATCAGCCACCACATCCCTTATATATTTATATATTTTTTTCCAGCGATAAGCAGGTTGTAAATCATGATGTTTGTTGTTATCATCATTAATATTGATATTCTCGTCATTATCTCTAGTGAAGAGAAAATTCGATAAAAGAGATGATTACCTCTGCCAACGAAGTTGGAAGGAAGTTATGTATTAACCCCCAGTCTGTGTGTGTTTGTGAACAGCTTCTTGACCACAATAGCAACCGTAGAGTAATAAAACTTGCAGAGATTAACTGATATGTAATAAGATGGGAATGATTAAATTTTGGAAGGTCAAGGTCAAAGGTCAAGTAAAATGTCCAACTCAGGTAATCAGCCCTAAGCTTGGACATCGATATCACAGAGACATTAAACTTGGTTCACATTTGTGTATGAAAATCCACGCCTATTAATACATATTAAGGTCAAAGGTCAAGGTCAAGGTCATGCAAAAGGTCGAGAAATAATCTGTCGCGGCGAAGTCTGCGTTCTACTGAGTGACCCTCTACTTGGAGTTGTTATTGTTACCATTAATATTGATATCGTTATCATCTCCTTTGAAAATAAATTTAAATAAAAAAAAAACAGTTTCAGTGTGTTTTTGACAAGAGGCTTCGAGACGCAAAATATTTTTCAAAAGGTCACCCATTCACTTCCTCATCGGATCCAACATTGATCACCCACGCTGTTACTTCTAAGCAAAATGAACCTTTATATTGTTATTATTATTATTATTATTATTATTATTATTATCATTATTATTATTATTATTATCACTAATTACTAAGCTACAACCCTAGTCGGAAAGGCAGGATGTTATAAGCCCAGGGGCCCCAACAGGGAAAATAGCCCAGTGAGGAAAGGAAACAAGAAAAAATAAAATATATCAAAAACAGTAACAACATTAGCATAAATAATAGACATAAAGAAGATGTAAACTAACCCTATAGAGAAGTACTGCATTAAATGCTAAAAAGAGAGACGACTGGCGAATTCTAATCGAGGCCCTTTGCGTCAAAAGGCGTGGGAGGAGATGATGATGATGATGATGATGATGATGATGATGAAACTAAAAAAAAAAGTGATGACAAAAACACTGAGAGTTATCACTGCTGAAATCAACGCAAATCCTATCAAACAGCCTCTGCAAAAAATAAAATAAAAATAAAAACAACAACAAAACCGAAAAGAAAAATAAATAACGTAGAAGAATCAAAAAGTTGATGATGATATATTCTCATCACTATAAAATCTGTCAAAATTTAGGTACAGCTGGACACAGGAATTCCTGACTCACCCCAATCTAAGGAAGTGTACTCAGATACACCCTTACTGCGCAGGGAGTTCCTGTCTTTT
>NC_090743.1:40624105-40641605 GCF_036898095.1 Palaemon carinicauda
TATTATTAGAGAAAAAATGAGAAAGCATTATATTATGGGAAAGATAGGAAAATGGAATAAAGAATTTTTACAAAACAGAAAAACAGATAGTGGTTGCAAATGACGAGAAATCAGATGAATCTCAGGTGTGCCACAGGGCACGGTATTAGCTGCACTGCTGTTTGTTATTATGATCACAGACATAGACTGTAATGTTAAAGACTCTGTAGTGAGAAGTTTCGCCGATGACACAAGAATAAGTAAAGAAATTACTTGTGATGAAGATAGGAACTCACTACAAAGAGATCTAACAAAATATATGAATGGGCGGAGATAAATAGGATGGTATTTAACTCCGATAAATTCGATTCAATAAATTATGGAAACAGAGAAAGAATGGTATATGCATACAGGGGACCTAATAACGAGACAATCACAAACAAGGAAGCATTTAAAGACCTTGGTGTAATGTTTAAACAGGATATGTTATGCAACGACCAATACAAACACTGTTGGCTAGATGTAAAGCAAAAATGGGATTGTTATTCAGACACTTTAAAACAAGAAAGCTGATCACATAATTATGCTGTACAAAACTTATGTATGTAGTACACTCGAGTACTGCAATGTGATTATGGTACTCACACTACCAAAAGGATAATGCACAAATAGAGAGTCTACAAAGGTCCTTTACTGCTAGAATAGAAGAAGTTAGGACCTTGACTACTGGGAAAGACTACAATTTTTAAAATCATACAGTCTAGAAAGGAGAAGAAAACGCTACATGATAATACAAGCATGGAAACAAATCGAAAGAATTACTGAAAACATCATGGAGCTAAAAATATCAGAAAGAGCAAGCCGAGGTAGATTAATAGTGCCCAAAACTATACCAGGAAAACTATGGAAGGCATACAGGACATTAATCCACTACGCACCAGCATCTATAATGCAGCGACTATTTAATGCGCTGCCAGCTCATCTAAGAAACATATCAGGAGTGAGCGTAGATGTGTTTAAGAATAAGCTCGATAAACACCTAAGATGCATCCCAGACCATCCAAGACTGGAAGATGCAAAATACACCGGAAGATGCATAAGCAACTCTCTGGTGGATATACGAGGTGCCTCACACTGAGGAACCTGGGGAACCCAAACATAGAACAAGGCGATAAGGCTCTCTCTTGTGTCATCCCGAAATCACATTTTTCCTCTCTCTCTCTCTCTCTCTCTCTCTCTCTCTCTCTCTCTCTCTCTCTCTCTCTCTCTCTCTCTCCTGTGTTATTCCTAAATCACATATAATCTCTCTCTCTCTCTCTCTCTCTCTCTCTCTCTCTCTCTCTCTCTCTCTCTCTCTCTCTCTCTCGTTATTGCGAAATCACATATTTTCTCTCCCTCTCTCGCCACTGTTATTCTGAAATCACATATCTCTCTCTCTCTCTCTCTCTCTCTCTCTCTCTCTCTCTCTCTCTCTCTCTCTCTCTCTTTGCCGGTGAGTGAATACACCTTGTGTGGCCCAATAGATAAGTAGATTTAACGCAGACAACAAAAGGGCTATCGAGTGCAATATAGCTACAAGTTTTCGTGAATAGTTGGTGATTAGTTTGAGGTCAGAAAAGTGGGATAAAACGTCGGCATAGGATAGTTATCTTGTGAATTAGTAAAAATCTGATCAAGATGGCGCTCTATAACACAGGCAAAGCTTGGAGGGACATTGCTGCACTCAGCAAAAGTAAATTCCATGAGTTGGCGAAACAAGAACTAGACCATTTGGTAACAGAGGTCGCTAGTAACTCCAACCAGTGTGACGGAAAAATATTCTGAGACATATTGAAACAATATGATCCAACAAACTGGAGCAAGTCTGCGAAAACATCAGCAAAATAATAGAAGAAATTCCAAAGAAGATCCAGGTGATAAAGAGACTTATAACGAAAGTTTACATCAATCAACACATTCCATCAAAGAACAATAAGAAGTCCAATATGGTGAATATGCTGATTGATGCATTGGGAAAAAGAATGCCAAAATGGTGCAATACATGTAAGATGTGGTATTCCATTATTAATTCACAACAGCTTATCAGGAAATGCGATGCATGTCATGTACCAACACATCCTACTTGCGCTAAAGTGCAACAAAAAATAAAAAATAAAGACACAAAGTTATTCCGCTCAACATGCTTAGTCTGGATAGAAAAATATAATTCAGTTGAGACTGAATCTGCAAATAGTTAAAGATAAAGAAGAAGAAGAAGAAGAAGAAGAAGAAGAAGAAGAAGAGAAAAATGAACAGGATATGTGTAAGGATGCAGAGAAAATCATTGATACAACATATGATGCCATCCAACAACATACTTACGAAGAAATAAATTATCAGATGGAAACAAATAATAGATCCAAGAGACTCTACCCGGACCTACATACTTTTAGGGAAGAGCAAGAACAAGAAAAAAAAGAAAAGATATAGTCTGTAACTCACTGAAAAGAGGGAATTGCAGATTTGGTGAAAGATGCTTCTAAAAGCATTCAAAGATATGCCATAACTATGAAATATATGGTAAATGTGCGTATTTAGACGAATATGGAGACGATTGCAGAGATCTCCATCCAAAAATATGAAAAAAAATGAAAGAACGAAAAGGATGCAAATTCAACAAAATTTGTCGATATATGCATCCTGCAACCATGAATGAAAGTCAGAAAATTCAGCAAACAGAAAAGAAAAATGAAAGCAAAAATGAAACAAAAAAGAAACAAAAAAACAAGTCAGGTATATATTGCACTATGCACAAAAGGCCCCAAGATATGATGCCTTTCAACCCAAATAAGCAAAATTAGAGCCCAACTACAAAGAATGCATCTATAATGCCAGGGGTTGGTGCAGATATGGGGATAATTGCAGGTATACACACAAAAATTAATATGAAGGCAAAAGAGCAAATATAATAGAAAAGTTGGATTTTCCAATGGCAGAATTCCTGGAAATGAAGAAAAGAACATCATATCAGAACAGGAAGGAAGCATGAGAGAATCCATATTATTACTAATATTAAATAATGGGGATGAAACACAAACCAAAATAGTGATGAATGCACAGAGTTTAGTCACGAGTAACTCTAAAAGGAAAGGAGAGTTCTTAGAAGAACTAACCTAAATTGAAAAAAAAGATATATTAAATATAAAGACCTTGGTGTAATGTTAAACAGGAATATGTTACGCAACAACCAAATACAAACACTGTTGGCTAAATGTAAAGCAAAAATGGGAATGATATTCAGACACTTTAAAACAAGAAAAGCTAAACACATGATTATGCTTTACAAAACTTATGTATGTAGTACACTCGAGTACTGCAATTTGATATGGTACCCACACTACCAAAAGGATATTGCACAAATAGAGAGTGTACAAAAGTCCTATACTGCTATAATAGAAGAAGTTGGGGACCTTGACTACTGGGAAAGACTGCAATTTTTAAAACTCTACAGTCTAGAAAAGAGAAGAGAACGCTACATGATAATACAAGCATGGAAGCAAATCGAAGGAATTACTGAAAACATCATGGAGCTAAAAATATCAGAAAGAGCAAGCCGAGGTAGATTAATAGTGCCCAAAACTATACCAGGAAAACTAAGGAAGGCGCACAAGACATTAATCCACTACGCACCAGCATCGATAATGCAGCGACTATTTAATGCGCTGCCAGCTCATCTAAGAAACATATCAGGAGTGAGCGTAGATGTGTTTAAGAATAAGCTCGATAAACACCTAAGATGCATCCCAGACCATCCAAGACTGGAAGATGCAAAATACACCGGAAGATGCATAAGCAATTCTCTGGTGGATATACGAGGTGCCTCACACTAAGGGACCTGGGGGAACCCAAACATAGAATAAAGCAATAAGGTAAGTCTCTCTCTCTCTCTCATCTCTCTCCTCTCTCTCTCTCTCTCTCTCTCTCTCTCTCTTTATTCCTCTTTAGATCAGAATCACAGAAATTTCCTCTTTTCGTGTTCTACAATTCTCTCTGCTTCCCCTTATTTGCGAAATCACACTTTTTCCTTATTCACATTCCGCATGATTCGCGTCAATTTTTATCTTTCGAAATCCCATCTGTGCTTGATAAAGCAGCACATTTGCCTTCGCCAATCACAATTCCTCGTTCATCTCGTTGTTTGATCACCCATTCCATTACCTTTTACTTTCCGAGATTCGTCGCTTGTTTCGACATTGCATACGTAAATATGCCAATTTTTTCCTCCGCAATTTTGCACCACTCAATTGCACAGCTGATGAATGTTGCCTTGTCTGATGTTATGAATTTCAGTGTTCATACAGACGAAATTATATCATATTCTTACGCTCGTTTTGCTCTTGAGTTTTCGTATGCGTAGGTGCTTGGTCTAGATTTATCGTACGTTTTACAGCTTGAATTCTCCTGCGTATAGTTTGTTCCCTCTCTGGGTTTTATCCTAAGTTTCATTGCCTGAGTTCTCGTATGCGTAGTTAATTCTCGATCTGGTTTTATCGCACCTGAAGTCTCGTGTGCGATGGAGTGGCTGTAATTATTTTGAGGTGGATGGCCCAATTAAACTCGACATAATTAGACGAATCTCATTTGCTCTTTGAAGAAGTAAATTTGCCTCCGTTATATGTCTATGGCAGGACTTGCGTGAAAGGTTCTCCGTCTTGTGTTATGAAATGTAAATGTATAAATGATCCATTAAATTGATTTTATGCAGTAAAGGAAAACTCATCTTAATTGCAGAATTTTCTGTATGATAGAATAAGTTTTTTTAAAATAATTGTTTTATTTCATAAGTTGGAATAGGTCATCAATTAAGTAATGTTTCTCTTGACTTTTCTAGAAATTCAGTAATATTTATTTCGACTTGTCTATACATTAGTAATGTTTCTCTCTTGACTTCTCCAAAAATGAGTATTGTTTCTCTCTTAATTCTGTAGAAAACTGGGTTAAGAAAACTTAATCTATGTCGTTTGGCTGTTATAAAATATTTTTTTCTTTTTTAACTAATTTCTTTCATAGATTGAAATAGGTCCACATATCAGTAACGTTTCTCTCTTGACTTTTGTGGAAAAATACTCTATCTTAGTATTGTTTCTCTCCTGACTTTTCTAGAAAAACATTCTGTTTCTCTTTAAAGGTCACAATTTCTCCAAAGAAATTTTCATCCTTCTTTAAGAAAATATTTTCATTCATCATCATAAAGTGACGATCTTAGTGCATGGTCAAATTATAATTTATTAAATTCTTTAATTTAATAATGTCTTATTCTATATAATAAAACAGGGGCAGAAAAACAACAGGAGAACTTAAAAGAATAGCGACAATTAAAAAAATGTATCCAGTACTAAATAAAAAGAAATGGCTGACTTTTAGGACAGGTTGATATTAGGTGTTTTTCCAGTTATGTTGCCTAGCCTTGGGCATCACTGCGACTACACAGAGAGAGAGAGAGAGAGAGAGAGAGAGAGAGAGAGAGAGAGAGAGAGAGAGAGAGAGAGAGAGAGAGAGAAATTACAGGGACGAAATAACAGTATTGAGAGAAAAATTTTCTCATAAACTGAATCAGTGGAGAGAGAGAGAGAGAGAGAGAGTTTACAGCGACGAAATAACAGTATTGAGAGAAAAATTTTCTCATAGACTCTGCATCAGTGTAGAGAGAGAGAGAGAGAGAGAGGAGAGAGAGAGAGAGAGGAGAGATGAGAGATGAGAGAGAGAGAGAGAGAGAGAGAGAGAGAGCTGATCTGTCTTTCCCATGTCCATTTAAGGACTGATTTTTTACACACTGGACGTCCAAGAGCATTTCCCGATCACCCTCCGAGTGCCAAGTGCCAACTCATCACTGCTCATTTTTATAGCTTTTTTTATCCCTTCTGGTCCATTTAACCACGTTTTACTCTGCCCCTATTTACAACCACTACCATCTACATTAACTGTCCATCACAAGACGTGTTTTTACATGATGGTATCCTCACTCGTCAACTTCCAAGGTTTCCGCTGAGTCAGCAATTCCATTGTAGGTGCCAGTGTTTCAAAGTGGCACTGGGGAAAAATAGAAAGCAAGAGAAAGGGATGTTACTCTTATTTCGTCTTCTGTCTTGGAACGACGATGCAAAACTATAGGTTACTTAACGCTTTTGTGTGAATGCTTAGTCAGAATTTTCTTTGGGTCAAGATCTCCGAGAAAACACTTGCGTTTTTAAAAGATTTTCTTTGTACATATGTTGTGTTAGGTGAAGAGCTTGTGGTTGGTTTAGTTTCTTCCGTGCCGGCTAGATATTTAGATAGAAATAAACGCACACACACAGATTCAACCCTTACCAACCCCTCCCCGTTTTTCTAACTACGACCCTCTCACCAGGGTGTGACTACTCTCTGTCCCCTCAACCCGAGTGACGGAGAGATGTCGAGTAGTTATATGTCTTGCCGCTGAGCGTGACGGGAAAGATATATATATATATATATATAATATATATATATATATATATATATATATATATATATATATATATGTGTGTGTGTGTGTGTGTGTATGTGTGTATATATGCATATATACATATATGTATATATATAAATATATATATACATATATATATCTGTATATATATATATATATATATATAATATATATATATATAGATAGATAGATAGATAAATGGGTAAATAGATATAGCCAGACACTTGTTCTTCATTGTATAGGGAGATATTATTATTACTATTTTTATTATAATTATTATTATTATTGTTATTATTATTATTATTATTATTATAAGCCAAACACCAATACTACCTGGAAAAGCATGATCAAATTTGCAGACCCAAATGCCTCACTAAGGACATTCCATTACTCTTAAGTATATTGAGCTGTAACGGTCCCTGACTGGTGAAGGCCAGACTCTGGTTCGAGTTCCGCTCAAACTCGTTAGTTCCTTTGGTCCCTGCAACCTCACCATCCTTGTAAGCTAAGGATGTGGTTTTGCGGGAGCCTTTAGGTCTATCTGCTGAGTTATCGGCTGCCATTGCCTGGCCCTTCTTGGTTCTAGCTTGGGCGGAGAGGGGCTTTGGCGCTGATCATATATGTATATATGGTAAATCTCTAGGGGCATTGTCCTGCTTGATAGGACAATGTCACTTTCCCTTGCCTCTGCCATTCATAAGTGGCCTTTAAACCTTTAAAATACAAATAAAAAAGAGCAATGCTGAATAAGATCAAAACAAATATTAAATTATTCTGAAATAGAATAGAATAATGTACATGAGAGATGAAAATCTCTCATGCTAAGCCTATTTGATTTCTCTTGCGTCTCTGGTCTCGTTGTGTCTCATTATCTGTTACACCCGACTCTTAAATTGTGAGTTATTGTCTCTCACGCGAGAGACACTTTTTAGCCTTCCACCGTACCCCAGAAACCCCTTATTTGCCTTCCTCCCAGAAACCACTTATTGGCCTTCAGCCCTACCTCTTTTCATGATTTTTCCATCTTGCTATCCAACCTCATTCAAATAACTCCATTTTCACCTTAATATTGAAGGGCCTACCCGGTCCCAGTGCTGCTCGAGTTCGTAAACCTAGTTTAATCCAGATATCAATCACACTTTTTTTCCTTTATTCCAATGTTTCTTATTTGTCTTCTATTTCGAATATATTTACATGTGGTCATCTAAAACTGGTTGATGTTTCGTCTAAAATCTCTTCATGATCCATTTAAAACGGCTTGATGTAATTTTTTTTATATATGTGATCTCTGAACACCTCTCATGAGCCCAAGATGGCTAAGTGCCAAATCATGTTGAATCTCTCTCATTGTCCTTTTGATATTTATAACTTCTACTCCATTTAACCCTTTTTTTTCTTTCCCCGCTCACTGGCACTTCTTCCCACATTCCCTCTCTTCCAAGTATCCCCATTTTATCGGTCCTGGAGGACCTTTTATATGATAATATTCACACTCGTCAACTCTGAGAAATCCGCTGACTGGGTCGTTTTCTTGACAGCGCCAGTGTTTGAAGGCGGTAGAGAGGAGAAGCTTTTTTTTTCCATTGGTGGTTTTCTTTGAATTATTTTAGGTTTTATTGTAATGGGTATTTTGCTTTGCAGTACTGAGAGTTTCCATTGTGATGTAGGATGAAAAATTCATTGTAAGAATCTATCACATTACAAAGTGTTGTTTGTGTATTTTATTTTGTGGTACATTGTAATGTTGTAACCGTTCGGTAAATATTTGTATTTTTACCATTAGAGGTACCCTATTAATAATAATAATAATAATAATAATAATAATAATAATAATAATAATTATTATTATTATTATTATTAGCCAAGCTAAAACTCCATGGGCTCCAACGGAGAAAAATAGCCCAGTGAGGAAAGGAAATAAGGAAATAGGAAAACAAAAGAAGTAATGAATAATTAACATGAAATATTATGAGATCAGTAACAACATCAAAATAAGTATGTCATATTCAAACTCTTGAAGAAAGACTTATGCCAGCCTATTCAGCTCCTTAAAAGCATTCATTGCAAGTTTGAACTTCTGAAGTTCCACCGATTCAACTGCCTGGGTCTCTTAGTATTCTAGGGTACTAGCGCAAAATCCCCCGGAGAACAAAATCCGCCATAGGACAACATCCCCCGAGGACAAATTCGCGCAAGTGACTATATTGCTATTTTTTGTTAGATATTCCACACAGGAAAGAGGATTTTGTCTGGGGGTATTTTCTCCGACGGGGATTTTGTCTTACGGGGGAGTTGGTCCTCAGGGGATTTTGTTCTCCAGGGGATTTTGTCCTCGTGAGGTATTGTCCTCCGGGGGATTTTGTCTTACGGGGGATTTTGTCCTCGCAAGATTTTGTCCTCGCGAGATTTTGTCCTCCAGGGGATTTTGTCTTACAGGGGATTTTGTCCTCCGGGGATTTTGTCTTACAGGGGATTTTGCCCTCGCAAGATTTTGTCCTCCAGGGGATTTTGCCTTACAGGGGATTTTGTCCTCCGGGGATTTTGTTTTACAGGGTATTTGTTCCTCATGGAATTTTGTCCTCCAGGGGATTTTATTTTACGGGGGATTTTGCCCTCGCGAGATTTTGTCCTTCGGGGATTTTGTTTTACGAGGGATTTTGTCCTCCGGTGGATTTTGTCTTACAGGGGATTTGGTCCTCAGGGAATTTTGTTCTCTGGGGGATTTTGTCCTGATACTGTATTCTAGCTGCACTTACTTCTTAGCTTTCAAATTTCCGTCAGTTCCTCGGCGCTGAAAGGTCTCCCCTGCCCCAACGCAGTCCCATAGACCCCAATTTCATAAATCAGAGATCCGTTATTTGTAATTACTCGGTGTTGTTATTATTAACATTTCAAATTCAAAGAAATTGTAACTTTTCTAAAATTGGAGGTACAGAATTTTGAAGAATTGTGTATCGTTATTTTTTCAGTATTTGAGAGATCGTTCAGATAGAGGTTTTTACCAAAGTATTAAATTATTTAATTTACTTTTGAAGACTTTGATAAGTGTTTAAACAATAATAGATATTTTGGAATAATTCAAATTATATGGATACATTGAAACCTGTTTTTTTTTTTAATTTCATATTGTAAATCGCCACTTCTCTTGGTGACTTTATCAAGATTATACAAAATCGTTTATATTAATTCGTAAGAGATATTACTCGAGTGCCATATGAGAATGAGATCATGGTGAGGGGTAGATGGAGATGGTTTGGGCATGCTCTTCGCACTCCCCATGAGACATTAGTTCACCAAACTTTCAACTGGGCTCCACAAGGCACTGGGAGAGTCGGAAGACCCAGGCCTACATGGCTGAGGACTATGAAGCGGGAAGTACAAGATGACGAATGGTGATATACTGAATTAAAAGCTCTATAATCTAGGTAGAGACGATTGCCGTAATCTAATCACGGCCCTCTGCGTCAATAGGCGTAAGAGCAGATGATGATGATGAAGAATCATAGTTTGCATTCACCATTACTTAATCTTAGCTTGTGAATTGGAAATAATCATAACAATGATAATACTAATACCAACGTCAGTATTAATTACAGCAGTTTTGTAACTATATCAATAATGTTTTTATGGTGACTAACATAAGTCTTTTTATAGTTTATATGTGAAGTATGTGATTTAATGTTGTGGAGGATTAATTTTTATTTAATTTTTATTTATTTTTGTTGTTTGCCAAATCAGAGAGAGAGAGAGAGAGAGAGAGAGAGAGAGAGAGAGAGAGAGAGAGAGAGAGAGAGAGAGAGAGAGAGAGAGTGTGTGTGTGTGTGTGTGTGTCAGCGAGCGAGAGGTAGTTAGTGTATCGATTGTTTGTTGTGAAAGACTGTTGGTACAACTGAGATTGTCAGCTTATGTTTTTAGCTAGGTTAGGAAAGTTGTGAATGTCTTGGGTGGATGTTCTTTTTTATTTGACTGCAGCTAGAGGCAGTTGTGTGGTTTGAGTGCTGGATTTACTTTATATTTTCTACAAGCGTGGAAGTATTTTGTTTATTTCAACAGTAAGTACAATTTATTTATCTTTGCTAGGAGTGATTCTGAATAATAGAGAGTTTATTAATTATCTTTGATTATAGTGCGATAGTTTAGTTAGCTAAGTAAGTGTTTTTCTTTTTTCATTTGCAGGCCGTAATTCCTCCTTTGGAGAAATTTTTTTTGTGGAATTGATTGTTGACGACCTGGCTAATGATAAGGAAGTTGATACGCTACTCTGAATTACATAATTGTTGATGACCCGGACCGAATGAACTTTGGATTGCTGTTGATGATGATAATGATGATGATGATAATAACCGCGACCCCAATCAGGGAAGTAGTTGTGGCAAATTGCCACCCAGTGGACTGTTAAACATAGAGCTGTGGTAGTGTGCTGCAAAAGACAGTTTGCCAGTGTGTGGACGACTGTGTTGGTGTCAACATATGTTATATAAACATACATATTTTGGTGTTGGTGTGCCATTTAATTTTAAGTTTGTAAGGTTTTGTATGTGAATGGTGTTAGTTTATTGTATTTTCGTTAAGTTTATGATTAGTTTTAAGTATTTTGATTGTAGATGGTTTTGGATTAAGCGTTTTAGTTTTAAGAAATATAGTATTAAAGAGTCCAGTTGATAACGTAAGGGGAAAGTTTGTGCTGAGGAGACATTTGTCTGTTTAGAGTGATCAAGGGTGTGGGGGTTGTTATTGCAACCTCCCGCCATAATGTTTTTAGAATATTTCATTTCAATTGCTCATTACTTCTTGTATCGTTTATTTATTTCCTTATTTCCCAGAAGATCTGCTTGCCATAGCTAGTCTCTCTTCTACCCTTACGAAGGGGAAAGTAGCCACTGAATATATGAGGACAGAGGAAAGTGTGAAAAGTGTGAAAAGAATAGGCCAGATTATTTGGTGTACGAGTTGGCAAAGAAAAATGAGCCACAACCATAGAGAGGGATCCAATGTAGTACTGTCTGGTAAGTTAAAGGATACCATAACTCTCTAGCAGTAGTATCGCAGCGGGTGGCAGGTGCCCTGTTCTGTTTTTAGACCAGCTGGGGAATAATATCTCTTTGAGAGAAAGGCAGCTGAGGTCATCAAACCTTAGAATACATTTATCAAGGTCTGTGAGCTCATTGTTGGCGAGACTTCTTTTGTCTCTCCCAACAATCGCTCCTGCTTTGCCCTAAAGTGTTAGTTGGCAGCGACCTTCTGGTTTTATCATTCTGCCTGGTTCAGAGTATTGTTCTCCGGTGTGGTCTCCAGATGCTGAATCTCATCTTCATTTATTGGACAAAAACTTGCAGTCTGCTAAAATTCTTAATTCTCATATATATATATATATATATATATATATATATATATATATATATATATATATAATATATATATATATATATATATAAATATATATATATATATATATATAAATATATATATATATATATATATATATATATATATATATATATATAAATATATATATATATATATATATATATATATATATATATATATATATATATATATATATATAAATATATATATATATATATATAAATATATATATATATATATATAAATATATATATATATATATAATATATATATATATATATATATATATATATATATATATATATATATATAGATAGATAGATAGATAGATAGATAGATAGATAGATAGATAGATAGATCGATAGATAGATATGATGATGATAATAATAATAATAATCATGATAATAATAATGATAATAATAATAATAATAAAATAATCTGGCGCTGTTGTTCAATTAGTTCGTTATGGATGTTGCATAAAATTGTTCATATTTCTGACCATCCTTAGCATTCAGATTTTTCCGGACACAGGGACGTAGGTGCGGTTTTTTTTTTTTTTTCCAGGTAGGGGGCTAAAGTTAGTAAAGGCTCCGACGGTGGGGGTGGGGTGTCTGTTGGGTTGATTCCCAGTCTAAGAACAGATTCCTGAATTGAAAAGGTATGTGTACGGTGGACTTGAAATGAACTTATATCTCTCTTGATATCTTGACTGGTAAAGCCGTCCCTGTGGGCATTGTTCCGGCTCAGGGCATAGGTTCGAATCCTTGCCAAGTCAGAAGCATTTATCATATATGAATTTCCAGTGGGTATACATTTCCAAAGGTAGAATTCGATATTAAATGCCATTGAAGGCAGTGGTTGATATTTACATAGAGTATATATATATATATATATATATATATATATATATATATATATATATATATATATATATATATATATATATATATATATACATATATATATACATATATGCATATATATATATATATATATGTATATATATTATACACACACATATATATATGTATATATATATATATATATATATATATATATATATATATATATATATATATATTAATTTCTGAAATAGGTTGCAAATACTTCTCAATATCGAATTCGCTCTGTCTTTAATGAAGAATATTTCTGCCTGGTCAAGGACTCAAACCTATGACCGATAGAAATAAGGATAAACATTTGACTGCATATACCAGCCTAGCATTTTTCCAAATTCTATCGATGATAGGGTATTTGTAACTTAATTGAAAAACGTTTTTAATACTTTGAAAAAAAATATCGATTAACCTTTCATGACATCCAACAACCTACCATTTTTGTTAACCCTTTTATTATTATTATCATTATTATTATTGTTATTAGTTACTGAGCTACAACCCTAGTTGGAAAAGCGGGATGCTATAAGGCCAGGGGCTCCAACTGGGAAAATAGCCTAGTGAGGCAAGAAAACAAGACAAAATCAAGTATTTTAAGAAGAGTAACAACATTAAAATAAATATCTCCTATATAAACTATAAAAACTTTAACAAAACAACAGGAAGAGAAATAAGATGGAATAGTGTGCCCGAGTGTAACCTCAAGCAAGAGAACTCTAACCCAAGACTAAAGAACAATGGTTTGATTTTGGAGTGTCCTTCTAGAAGAGCTGCTTATCAAAGCGAAAGAGTCTCTTTCACCCTTACCAAGAGGAAGGTGGTCACTTTCCATCGAATCAGATGTTTAAAACAAAAGAAAAACTTTTTTTTTTTTATTTATTGGCAATTATTTAAACTGACTGATATCGTTACAGGAGAAACCATTCCCTTGAAACAAACTTTGGTATATAGCAAAACTTTATTTATATTCTCATCAATCCCGGTGATATTATAATCATGTATGCTTACATTTTCGTCTCTCCAAAATGTCCTCTTCAATTATAATAATAATAATAATGATAATAATAATAATAATAATAATAATAATAATTATAATAATGATAATAATGATAATAATAATAATAATAATAATAATAATAATAATAATAATAATAATAACAACAACAACAAGGGGTTAACTACTACACTATAATTATTTTAAAGCTATTTTCCTCTTGGTAAGAGTAGAAGAGACTCTTTGGCTATGGTAAGCAGCTCTTCTAGGACACTCCAAAATGAAACCATTGTTCTCTGATCTTGGGTAGTGCCATAGCCTCTGTACCATGGTCTTCCACTGTCTTGGGTTGGAATTGTCTTGCTTGAGGGGCCACTTGGGCACACTTCTGTCTAATTACTCGTTTTTTTAAGTGTTTATAGTTTAAACAGGAAATACTTATTATCATGTCACTGTTCTTAAAATATTGTATTTTTACTTGTTTCCTTTCATCAATGGGCTATTTTCCCTGTTGGGGCCCCTGTGCTTATAGCATTCTACTTTTCCAACTAGGGTTATAGCTTAGCAAGTAATAATAATAATAATAATAATAATAATAATAATAATAATAATAGTAATAATAATAATAATAACTCTATGCCCAGCACCAAATTCGTTAAAAACATCATAATCAATATTCGTACCAATAAAAATAAATGTTGACGAATTATTGTCATATACCTTTAATAGCCTAATGCAACATCGACACTTCACCTATATAATTGAACATTGCCTCCTCTTGTTCATTTGCAGAGATCATCAGCATCCATAGTCTTGTAGGTGGCCTCTCTCTCTCTCTCTCTCTCTCTCTCTCTCTCTCTCTCTCTCTCTCTCTCTCTCTCTCTCTCTCTCTCTCTCTGAAGGATCTTTCAGGCAGTTTTTTTTATAAAAATTCGTGATTGGCCAATCATTGACTTG
This sequence comes from Palaemon carinicauda, assembly GCF_036898095.1. NCBI lineage: Eukaryota > Metazoa > Arthropoda > Malacostraca > Decapoda > Palaemonidae > Palaemon > Palaemon carinicauda. The sequence continues at coordinate 40,638,783 of NC_090743.1, forward strand.
GGAAGTCGTTACTGTTAAGGAAAAACATTAATTTTATATATATATACTGCATATATATATATATATATATATATATATATATATATATATATATATATATATATATATATATATATATATACACTTAGATTCTTTTAACCTATATTGAACCAAGAAACAGTTTTGCTAACATGGATACATTTACTAAGGAAATGATGATAAGGTTTATTTTATAACTGATTTACACTCCGGAACGCCCTTATTAACAAACACAAATTCGCAAGTGAATGGCGCAACGCAGTTAGGCGTTGGCGAAGTCAGAAATGTGACCATATTCTTTTTCATTATTTAGTTTGTCTAAGTTAATTACGCTGATTATAAGAACATCAAATAACACCATATTTATTCACTTTCTCCATATAACTGTTTGAATCTCTTATGAAAAAATGATATTTTCAATTCAAGGAATTTCATTTGGCAGCGCTGTTCCAAATTCATCCCACCAACTTTAGCTATGCTGATGATTGTTACTTTGGTCACTTATACAGGGAAATGACCTACCCTCTTTTAAAAAATATGTTTATTTGCTAAAGTGAATATGGTTTCATGCACAGAAGGTACCTTTATCCTTTACTCTCTCTCTCTCTCTCTCTCTCTCTCTCTCTCTCTCTCTCTCTCTCTCTCTCTCTCTCTCTCTCTCTCATGAATATTTACCTGTTGCTCTCCCACTAATAGTTTCCAATTGCAACAATCTATCTCTTATCTAATTCAGCTATTGGCGCATTTCTCGATCTTTTTATACTTAAATCTCAGTCAATTAATAATTTTATTTCTTCCACCATCATTAGTGTCACCTTTAAAGATTAAGTATCATTAAATGATTTCCGTGAGAATATGTCATTCGTTGTGATGGCCAGTGTGGTAACATCCCTGACTGGTGAACGCCAAACTGGGGTTCGAGTCCCGCTCAAACTCTAGTTTCTTTGGTCGCTGCAACCTCACCATCCTTGTGAGCTAAGGATAGAGGGTTTGGGCGAGCCTACAGGTCTATCTGCCGAGTCATCCGCAGCCATTGCCTGGCCCTCCTTAGTCCTAGCTTGGGTGGAGAGGGTGCTTGGGCGCTGATCATATTTATATATGGTGAGTCTCTAGGACATTGTCCTACTCGATAGGACAATGTTACTGTCCCTTGCCCCTGCCATTCATGAGCGGCCTTTAAACATTTAAAGGATTTTCGATAGAATATGTCATTTGTTTATGTGTTAGACGAGGTAATGGGAAAATTACTAAGTAATCTTTTTTTAATGTTTTAACGCGTTGTTTTCTAATACTGGTTGACAGTAGAAATCTTGTGTATGCTTCAACGAGTATTTTCTTCAATTGCTTTAGTTCCGATGTGTTTAATACATTATACAAACACGTATGAGGTTTAATATTATCGTAAAAGATCATTAACATTCACCTATTAAAGGCAACGTATTATAAAACGCTAATTCCATTTTATTTTTAATTCACTATCAGAAATTGCCTCGTGTAAGGGCTCTCATATGATGTTCAAGGGGTTACCTAAAAAATTACCTCAAATCTAAAAAAAAATTACCTTAAATACTAAAAACAACTCGTAAATTGCAAAACAATTATATCATGATTAACAAAAGCTCCTTATTTTGTGAAAATTCTGAAAGTTAAATTTTGATACGCATGTTACTCTATAACAAAAGATTGCCCGATGAAAAAAAAAATTACCTTGAAAGCACCATCACTCCAGAAATCTTCTTAAATCAACCAAAATTACTCAATCTGAGGTAAGCACCTCGAAAATCAGAGCACTGTTTATCACATACTGTAGACCAGCTATTAAGGGTTGAGAATTGCCTATGATTAGCGGCGTTGCCACGTCTCTTATTCATTCGCTTGGTTTTCAACCTTGGGTTGTGTCAAACTGCGGAGATGAGGCAACTCTCAAAACGATGCCACGTCTACCAGATTAACACCATTTTTCGATGTTAAAGGAAAACTACATTTGGCACGTCTTTACCGTGTGTAGCTGGAATATAATTATATTATTTTCTTATAGTTCAATATTAAATTATACTTTATTAGTAATAAAATTCACATTTTTAATTCGCGGATTCTGTTTTTACCTGGATCCTGAGCCGAGTTACTTTAATGTAAGAGATAATTACGGATTGTTCTCCAAAGTTTAACTCATTGGAACGCGGAAAGTTTGCTTTCTTGTTTAACAGGACCCCTGAGTCTCACTATATCATTTAAAGGTTTAAAGGCCCCGCATGAATGGCAGAGGCAAGGGACAGTGACATTGCCCTATCAAGCAGGACAATGTCCTAGAGACTGACCATATTACCTATGATCAGCGCCCAAGCCCCCTCTCCAAGGATGGCCAGGCAATGGCTGCTGGTGACTAAGCAGACAGACCTATAGGCTACCCCAAACCCCCCATCCTTAGCCCACAAGGATGGTGAGGGTCCAGCTACCAAAACGAACTAATGAGTTTGAGCAGGACTCGAACTCTAGTCTGGAAATCGCCAGGCAAGGACGCTACTACCAATACACCACAACCCTTGGTTGTATTTAATTTTTGTATTTACTCTTTATGGATTATTTTATTTGTCAAAATGAAATTTCGATTCCTGTTATGGCTGAAACCGAATTAGAAATTTAAACCTTAATGAGCCTAGCACACTTTTTGGGCTGTATTTTTGTATATTTAAAATTTCCTTATATGAAAATTTATCGAGTAGTCTTTGTAAAAGACGATTCTCCAACAAGTATTCGCACTAGTCTTCAGAATAGACTTATCATTCTTGAGAATAGTTAGACTTG
>NC_090743.1:40651605-40698287 GCF_036898095.1 Palaemon carinicauda
AGAGAGAGAGTGTATCACGGTTTCACTTTGCAGTAAGAGTAAATCGATTCTGACGTTTTGTTCATTCTTTCTTAGCTTAAATGTTTTAAATTCTAATTTAAAGGAACTTTTTATTTGGAAAACCTTTCAGTTTTTTCCTTTAGTCAAATAACATGTTTTTTTGACGATATATAATTGGGCTCTTCTCTTAGGTGCGAAATCAAGAGAGAAAGAGAGAGAGAGATAGAGACGGAGGGAGAGAGAGGAGAGAAAACGTTCCGTTCAAGTGGGTAACGTTGTTCTCGTGTTACTCTCGTCCCTAGTCTCTGTACGGGGAGGAAGGATAAAACGTTTTTAGGTTTTTATTCTCGTCCCCAGGCTATGTGCGGTGAGAGATTGAAAACGTAGTTTATATGAACTAGTGTTTAGTCTCTTTCCCAGCCACTGAATTTTTTATCTTTGTTTTCTGTTTTTTGCTGGTCTTAATGAGCTGCATTATACGACTGATTTCGCAATTACTACCTTTTAATGAAGGGTAGAATTGCGTGTTTCAGGTAGAAATCAGTAAAAGTTTCGATTTCAGTGAAATAAGTGCAAACAGAAAATCGATAAAGTGATATGCGCAAAGTGTTACAGTGTTGCGTCCGAGGGTTCGTCTGTTCGTGCCTGTCGTTCACCTAGTCCGGGACCTCTTGCAAGCTCCCAAGCCCAGGGGAGAAGTAATGTCGAACGACTTATGGGTTCGAGAGGCCTTGATCAACGAACAGACGTTTCCCTCCGTGGTTTCGGGCGTATCTACCCAAGATCGCCCCACCCACACAAAGACGAGAGAGCCCATTTATTCCTCGTCTGCGGAAGAGGTTTCTCGTAAGAAACCATGGACCAAGGTCTCGCGGCTTATTAAGCGCAAGTCGGTCCCTTCCGCGCAAGTCCAACGGCCCAGTTGTAGCCACTGGGTCAGTTCGGACTCGCTGCAGTCTTCCGACGACTGCTCACCTCCTAAGAGAGGCAAAGCGGTACCGCATCAGGCAGTCACACCGTCTGTTGCCGCACCTGCTCCTGTAGACCCTAAGTGGTCTTTGCTGCAGACCATGCAGTCTCAGTTAACGTCATTGATGCAGGACTTTCGTGCGGAGAAGGTTGACACTGCACCAACCTCTAGCCTACAACCAACCACGGTTGTGCGTCCTGTGGACGCTGAGGCGACCTTCTGCCGCACTCCAGCTGAGAGAGTCCCGCCACCCATGCGTTCCAGTGTACCCTGCCGGCCGCATGTTGACGTTCGCGAGGTACAACAACAGTCTAAGTTGTTTTGTTTTGACGCGGTGCGTCAACCTCCGCATTCTAGAGTTGTTTTGACTGCTCAGTCTAGACAGTCAAAGCAGTCTCGAGTGGACGCTGTACGTCCTCACGCACCTGTTGTGGTTGACAGTTCAGTTGTTGACAGTTCACAGACTGTCAAGCAGTTACATGACGTTGCGTTCTGGTCCGCTACTAATGCACCAGTGAGAGACTCAGCTTTTATCGGACAAGGTTCCTGTAGATGAGGAAGTTGCTGTTCTCCCTCCTACTGATATTCCCTTGAGGACTCTGTCAGATGGAGAGGAGCCTTAAGCTGCTTAGCCTTCTATGGACTTTAATTAAATCATGATGATTTTTTTAAGGATCTTCGTCCGGATCTTGTAACTGCTGCTCCTCGTTCGCCTAAACGTCAGAACTTACACTAGGCCTAGCTACTTCGAAGCCGTTGTTTTTAAGCTAGTGCTCTCTCGCTCTCCTAGAGAGCGTTACGTTGGCTAGGCGACTGGTTTTTTCACCAGGAGGAGTTTGGGGGATACAGCCCTTGATTTCCCTTCTTTTAAACTGGTTTATAGAGCGAGAGTCTGATATGACACGAGAGAAGTTCTCGGCTTGGGAGTTCATGCCTCTGCCCAGATAGACTTCTCAATTCTGGTAGACTCTCCCTGGCGCCTAGCCAGGAGACGCTCCAAGTTGTTTACAGGTCAACTTCTCAGCTTTTGTCGAGCCTTTGAAGTTTTGCTGTACTATTATGTCACACATAACAAGGCTTTCAGGGATGGTAAACGGTTCCGCCTCAGTCGCTAACCCCGTCTGTTGCCACACCTGCTCCCGTAGACCCTAAATGGGCTTTGCTGCAAGACATGCAGTCCAAGCTTGCGTCCTTGATAGAGGACTTAAATGCGGAGAAGAACCTTCTGGCCAACAACCTTCCAACCGGTCGGTTGTGCGCCCTGTTGACGCTGAGGTAACCTACTTGCGTCTGCCAGTTGAGGTGGTTCCTCCTTCTGGCCAACAACCTTCCAACCGGTCGGTTGTGTGCCCTGTTGACGCTGAGGTAACCTACCTACTCGCGTCTGCCAGTTGAGGTGGTTCCTCCACCGATGCGACCCAGTGTGGGTTGCCAGTCGCACGTTGACGTTAAGCGACGCTCGGAGGTGGTTGTTGACGTTCAGGACGTTCAACAACCAGCAGAGGTGACTTGTTGTGACGCAGTGCGTCAACCTCAGCTACCCGGTAGGGTGTTGATTGCACAACCCAGACGGTCTAGACAGTTTCGGGTTGACGCTGTACTTCCTCGCGCACCCATGGTTGTTGACAGTTCACAGACTGTGCAGCAGTTCCATGATATTGCGTCCGGCTCCGTCACGCATCCACCAGTGCGACGGGATTCAGTGAGTCAGACGTTGCCCACTCCGTTGCCGTTTCCTCATCAGTTTCAGATGAGGAACCCTCTGATGAGGACGTTGCTGAACAAGACGATCAGCCCCCAGCCCTGCTATCCATCCAGAAGATGCTGAAGAAGGAACGCTGCTCAGTCAGGCTGTGGATGAGTCTGGTAGGGACGCTGTCATCCGTGGATCAATTTGTGTCACTAGGAAGACTACACCTCCGTCCTCTTCTATACCATCTAGCTTTTCACTGGAAAAGGACAAGACGCTAGAAGCGGTCTCGATCCCGGTTTCCGAAAAGATAAAGTCTTGTCTGACTTGGTGAAAGGACTATATCAACCTAAGAGAGGGTCTTCCCCTGACTGTTCAGACTCCCAACCACGTTCTCTTCTCGGACGCATCGGACGTAGGCTGGGGTGCGACATTAGACGGTCGGGAATGCTCGGGATTATGGAACTCGAGTCAAAGGACAATGCATTTCAACTGCAAGGAGCTACTGGCAGTACGTCTGGCCTGGAAAAGCTTCAGGTCTCTCCTTCAAGGCAAAGTGGTGGAGGTGAACTCGGACAACACCACGGCTTTGGCGTACATCTCCAAGCAAGGAGGGACCTACTCTCTGACGTTGTACGAGATCGCAAGGGACCTCCTCACCTGGTCAAAAGGTCTAGACATATCACTAGTAACGAGGTTCATCCAAGGCAACTTGAATGTCATGGCAGATTGTCTCAGTCGGAAGGGACAAATAATTCCAACAGAATGGACCCTCCACAAGGATGTATGCAAGAGACTTTGGGCCACCTGAGGCCAGCCAACCATAGATCTCTTCGCAACCTCGATGACCAAGAGGCTCCCAATATTTTGCTCACCAATCCCGGACCCAGTAGCAGTTCATATAGATGCCTTTCTCCTAGATTGGTCACATCTAGATCTATATGCATTCCCTCCGTTCAAGATTGTCAACAAGGTACTGCAGAAGTTCGCCTCTCACGAAGGGACAAGGTTGACGCTAGTTGCTTCCCTCTGGCCCGCGAGAGAATGGTTCACCGAGGTACTTCGATGGCTAGTAGACGTTCCCAGAACACTTCCCCTAAGGGTGGACCTTCTACGTCAGCCGCGCGTAAAGAAGGTACACCAAGGCCTCCACGCTCTTCGTCTGACTGCCTTCAGACTATCGAAAGACTCTCGAGAGCTAGAGGCTTTTCGAAGGAGGCAGCCAGAGCGATTGCTAGAGCAAGGAGAACATCCACCCTTAGAGTCTACCAATCGAAGTGGGAAATCTTCCGAAACTGGTGCAAGTCACTATCCGTTTCCTCGACCAGTACCTCTGTAACTCAAATAGCTGACTTCCTCTTATATCTGAGGAAAGAACGATCTCTTTCAGCTCCCACTATCAAGGGTTACAGAAGCATGTTGGCATCAGTCTTCCGTCACAGAGGCTTAGATCTTTCCAACAATAAAGATCTACAGGACCTCCTTAAGTCTTTTGAGACCACGAAGGAGCGTCGTTTGGTTACACCTGGTTGGAATTTAGACGTGGTACTAAGATTCCTTATGTCAGACAGGTTCGAACCGCTACAATCAGCCTCCCTGAAAGATCTCACCTTAAAGACACTTTTCCTGGTATGCTTAGCCACAGCTAAAAGAGTCAGTGAGATTCATGCCTTCAGCAAGAACATCGGATTCTCATCCGAAACGGCTACATGTTCTACAACTTGGTTTTCTAGCCAAAAACGAGCTGCCTTCTCGGCCTTGGCCAATATCGTTCGATATTCCAAACTTATCTATGGTTGGAAATGAACTAGAAAGAGTCTTATGCCCTGTAAGAGCTCTTAAGTTCTATTTAAAACGAACTAAAACCTTTACGAGGCCCGTCTGAAGCTTTATGGTGTTCAGTTAAGAAACCATCTTTGCCTATGTCAAAGAATGCTTTATCCTATTTTATCAGACTGTTAATACGAGAAGCTCATTCCCATCTGAATGAGGAAGACCAAGCTTTGCTGAAGGTAAGGACACACGAAGTTAGAGCTGTCGCAACTTCCGTGGCCTTTAAACAAAATAGATCTCTGCAAAGTATAATCGACGCAACCTATTGGAAAAGCAAGTCAGTGTTCGCGTCTTTTTTTATCTTAAGAATGTCCAGTCTCTTTACGAGAACTGCTACACTCTGGGACCATTCGTAGCAACGAGTGCAGTAGTGGGTGAGGGCTCAACCACTACAATTCCCTAATTCCATAACCTTTTTTAATCTTTCTCTTGAAATGTTTTATTATTGTTTTTGGGTTGTCCGGAAGGCTAAGAAGCCTTTCGCATCCTACTTGATTTGGCGGGTGGTCAAAGTCATTTCTTGAGAAGCGCCTAGATTAGAGGTTTTGATGAGGTCCTGTTGTATGGGTTGCAACCCTTGATACTTCAGCTCCTAGGGGTCGCTCAGCATCCTAAGAGGATCGCGAGGCTCCGTAAGGAAGACGTACTTAAAAAGGCAGAGTAATTGTTTAAGTCGACTTCCTTACCAGGTACTTATTTATTTTATGTTTGTTATTTTGAATAACTGCTAAAATGAAATACAAAATACTTAGCTCTTAATGTTAACATATTATGCTGGTCTCTACCCACCCCCCTGGGTGTGATTCAGCTTATATAATCACCGGCTAAGTTTAATATTGAAAAATGTTATTTTTATAATAAAATAAATTTTTGAATATACTTACCCGGTGATTATATATTAAAAGACCCTCCCTTCCTCCCCAATAGAGACCCAGTGGACCGAGGAGAAAATTGAGTCCTGTGTTTACATTGAGTACTGAGTACCTGCACGACAGATGGCGCTGTTGAAGTACACCCCCTACCTGCATAGCGATCGCTGGCGGATTTTTTACGTAGAGTTTTCTGTCGAGCAACAGAGTTGCAGCTTATATAATCACCGGGTAAGTATATTCAAAAATTTATTTTATTATAAAAATAACATTTTAAAAAGGAAACAAACAGAAGAGCACCACATAACCTAAGGTTCCCCAGATATGAATAGGGATTATAATAAGAAAAATTTGAGTAGGCGACCTTACATAAGTATACGCTACGCTCTAAGGGCAGAGGTACTTGGTAGTACATTGGAGTCTTCTCTCTGGTTATGGTTCATTTTCCTTTTGTCTATACATTCACTGAATAGTCTGGCCTATTCTTTACGTATTCTCCTCTATCCTCATAAACCTGACAACACTTGAGATTACCAAACTATTCTTCTTCACCAAGGGGTTAATGCATTATCATTGTTCAGTGTCCACTTTCCTCTTGGTAAGGGTAGAAGAGACTCTTTAGCTATGGTAAGCAGTAATTCTAGAAGAAAGACACTCCAAAATCAAACCAGTGTGGAAGAGGCTCTTTAGCTATGTTAAGCAGCTCCTCTAGGAGAAGGACACTCCAAAATCAAACCATTGTTCTCTAGTCTTGGGAAGTTCCATAGCCTCTGTACCATGGTCTTCCACTGTCATGGGTTAGAGTTCTCTTGCTTGAGGGTACACTCGGGCACACTATTCTCTCTTATTTCTCTTCCTCTTGTTTTGTTAAAGTTTTTATAGTTTATATCTATATTTATTGTTATTACTGTACTTGAAATATTTGATTTTTCCTTGTTTCTTTACCTCACTTGGCTATTTTCCTTGTTGGAGCCCCTGGGCTTATAGCATCCTGCTTTTCTAACTAGGGTTGTAGCTTAGCAAATAATGATGATAATATCACTGACTTTACAGGTCAGTACCCAACAACCCGTAGGGGCTGTGATATTTAGTCTAAGAGCCCCCACAAAAGGTCTAGAAATAAGCTTCCTCGGCGGAGTTATGCGCTCTACTGAGTGCCCCTCTAGTTCTTACTGTTAGTTTAGGAAAATGGTCATTTGCATTGCCTCCAACTCCTTCAAGTCTTCAGTCGTAAGCTCCTCCCGGTGCTCCTTGATAAGGTTATCGACGTCAGCCTCGTCGACATCAAGCCCCATGGACCTCCTGATTGAAATTATTTCCTCAACATCACCCTCAGGGGCAGGATCATCAACGTTCTCGTCTTCGGGTGAGGGTTCGAAACCTTCGAAGTCGCGTTCTGCCACAACAGCTGGTCTCAGTTTCTTTCATGAAGAGTTCAAGGTGCACCTCAAAATCTCATTCCAAGCTTTATCTATCATCTTGAGGCATTGAACGATGTCAAAATGCCCCTTCCAAAATTCACGGAGGGTGAGTTGAGTACTTTCGCTCACTTCGAAGCATCTTCTGAACAGATGCTTCGTGTAAAGCTTCTTGAAGTTGGCAATCACTTGCTGGTCCATAGGCAGAGGGGTGGTATTCGGTGGCAGTTAGAGAACCTTTATGAAGGAGAAGTCTGGATGAATGTTGGCCAGGAGGGTGAGCAGGGGCATTGTCCAGTACCAGGAGACATCTAAGAGGACGATTGTTCTCTTCTAAAAATTTCTTGATAGCAGGATCGAAGCAGACGTTTACCCACTCAATAATTATGGTCCTCGTGACCCATGCCTTAGCATTAGACCTCCAAAATACAGAGAGCCTATCCGTGATATTTTGTGCCTTGAAGGGCCAAGGATTCTCTGAGTGGTGCACCAGTAAGGGCTTAATTTTTAAGTCCCCAGTGGCATTTGCACAAAAAGCAAGGGTAAGCCTGTCCTTCATCGGTTTATGGCCAGGAAGTTTCTTTTCTTCTGCTGTGATATATATGTACGACGGGGCATTTTCTTCCAGAAAAGGCCAGTTTCATCACAGTTAAACACTTGCTTAGGAATGTAACCTCTGGAAATTAATTCTTCACGTTTCTTGAGGAATTCGTCTGCTGCTTTTTTGTCAGAACTGCCCGCCTCTCCATGCCTGATGACTGAGTGAATACCAGTCCTCTTCTAAAGCGATCAAACCACCCACGAAAAGCCTTGAACTCTGGGGGTGCCTTGCTGCGACATTCCTTCATCTCCGCCGTCTCTCTGAGCTTCCACGAGATTGGCGAAGATGGCGCTCGCCTCGTGCGAAATTACCGATTGGGTGAGTGTATCACCAGCAATTTCCTTCTCTTTAATCCATAGTAGAAGGAGTCTCTCCATCTCGTCGTTGATTGAAGTCCTTCTACTGGCAAGGACAGTCATGCCCTTAGAAGACTTATTTGCGTTAATGGCTTCCTTGTTCTTGGTAGTTGTACCAATCGTTGACTGGTTACGGCCATATGCCCTAACGAGGGTAATGATGCACGTGCCTTCTTCGTATTTCTTGATTACCTCCAGCTTCGTTTCCATAGTAATCATCTTCTTACTTCTCCCTTTAACATCACTAGCAATCTTGGGACCCATGGGTAATGAATTAATGTTGGAATTAAGCACTAAAATGCACAAAAAATACGATATCGCAAGCACTCACACGAGATCAAGTCTTTACGAAACGCGAGATTCTGAACTGAGCGTGCGATTAACAAAGAGAGAGAGAGGCAGCATCTCTCTCAGGCATTGTGGGAGGGATTTCGGCCAATAGCATATCGGCATTTTAGTGGTTCCGACCAATAGGAGACCAGCATCTTAGTGACGTATGATCGTGGTGTGAGGCGAGTGACTCACACAGTCATATGCGCACCGACCGCCAAGTTTGAATTTGGAATTTGATGCCATTAGGCGGGGAAAATGCCGTAACAAGGGTATGAAAAAACTTTGTATTCCACATCATAATGTGAAAAAAACGTAAGCTGGGGAGACCGTAACCCTGGGGTCCACTGTACAGTATAGTGATGATTACTGTGAAAGTAAAAAAAAACACTCCCACTCACTCGGGAGTAGAGCACGTGGAACGAGTAGCTACAATACCATCATCTCTCCAGATGTTTACAGTGAACTTAGCTTAGAGCATTTCAGTACTCTTCACATTTTCATTGTTCAGTACGTAAGACATTGTTTACGTGCCTAATAAATTTCCAAAGAAATCACAATACCTGCCGACACTTCACTAATTTTTATGGCATATTCAATCTTAGTGATAAAGTATGATTTGTTTCGTAACTGACATACAAACCACGCTATTTAATAAGGGTTATTACTTGCGGCGTAGCTGAAATGACGAGTCATTAGAATTTTAACGAGGGTTTACAACCCCGCCGCTAGTTAGCTGGGGGTAGGGAGGGTAGCCTGTGTTTGAGCTCACTTTTTTCTCTCGGCTCGGGTGATAGTCGGACGTGTCCGCTCTCACCCTCGCGTCCCTGACAGCTATTAATGTCTTTCTGCTTTTTTTTCTACAGGTTTGTTTGTGAAGTTGGCCTCTGCTATCATGCGCAAATGTCCTGGATTACCTGACCGCCCATGTGGTACATTTATGTCGGCAGTCGATACGGACCCTCATACCCTTTGTCCTTACTGTAGGGGCCAGCGGTGTGATAGAACTAATAAGTGTGGTGAGTGTAGGGAGTAGTCTACCTCCCAGTGGGAGAGGTTTTCTCGCCGACGGAAGAAGTCCAGGCGGGATATTTCTCCTTCGAAGACTTCTTTGAAAGGAGAAAAACCCAAGGACTCTTCTTCCGTTGCCCAAACCTCCTCTGAAGCTCCCACTCGATCGGTTTCGTCCGAGAAACCGTCAAGTGGTAGCGTAGACCATGGTTCTGTTTCTCGACCTCGAGGTTCGAGAGATGGCGTTGCCTCCCCTAGCGAGGCAGCTCCACCTCTTCCCCCGGGGGAGGAATTAAATTTAAATGTTTATTTCAGCTTTGGTCTTCCTTGGGGCTCGAAGGTTCGCCCTCCAAGGAAGCCTTGTTTGACATCATCCGGTTGGGTGCCGCTGTCAAGCAATCGCCGACGTTGGCAGAGGTTGATCCTCTGTCTATCATCGACGTTGTGGTGGCAGAGGTATCTGATGCGGTATCTCCTAATACCTCTGCAACTGCTCAACCTGCTGTAGCTGAAGGCTTAGTTTCTCCCTCTGCTCAACCTTCGAGGGAGGAACTAAGTCCAACAGTCTCTCCTGCCGGTGATTCTCCCCCTAGGGGGAGTTCTCTCACAAAGACTCCTCTTCGGAGGACTGCTGATGGTCAGCTTGCTGACCCAACGGCCCCTAGAGGGTGCACACGCCATAAGGCTCGCCTTCCTCTTCGCCGGAGAGGCCTCCCTTCACTTCACAAGGGTGTGAGGAGGCGCCTCTTCGGTTCGTCGTCATAGCCGCAGTCCGCCGCAGAGGAGCCTCTTTATTGATCTCCGACTGTTCCTGCTACAACCCTGGACCTCTCTGCGGATCTTTTGCGATCCCCTTCGGTGGAAGGTTGTCCTTACAAAGGACACGCCGACCTTCCACCCGTCAGACCTGCTGACCTACCGTCGCCGTTCCTTGCTGCTGATGTGCTGTGGGCGCCAACTAAACCTGTCTTTATTAAACAGGCACCGATCCCTTCGGGGCAACAAGGGCGTACGCGCAAATTAGCGCATACGTCCCTTATGCTCCATGCAAAACATGCGCGCCAACGTTCAACTGACCTCTCTGAGGTTTCGGAGTTAGCGCACAGGCGCTCTCCTACTGTTGCCGATATAGTGTGCCAGCGCGCATCTACTGACCTCTCTAAGGTTTCGGAGTTAGTGCACAGGTGCTCTCCTACTGTTCCTGAGATAGCGTGCCAGTGTGCACCTGCTGCCAAGGTTCCTGATAAAGAGCGCCAGCGCTTACCTGCTCGCCAACGCGCTACTGCGCGCCCTCAACCTTCTGCGCGCCATCGTTCTCCTGCGCGCCAGCATTCACCAACGCGCCAACGATCTCCTGCGCGCCCACGATCTTCGGATCTGGGCGCAGTAGGAAAGTTTAGAACTTCCCCTACTCGCCGGTGCTCTCCAACGCGCCAGCGCTCGCCGACGCGGCGTCTATCTTCACCTGTGCGCCATCCCTCGCCAGCGCGCAATTGCGCGCAGTCTACAAGCGCCCACGAGGATGCGCGCCCACTCCCATCTTCTCCTGATTTGCGCCCACTAGAGGCGTGCCAACTCATGCAGGTTCCAGCTGCGCGCCTGCGCGCAAGAGATATCTCTCCTGCGCGCGCGCCCACCGACATCTCCTAGAGCGCACGCGCCCACCGACATCTCCTAGAGCGCACGCGCCAACATTCACCCTCGCGCAATCGGATTTCTGCGCACTCTATGAAGTCTCCTGCGCGCGCCTTCACTCGCCTGTGCGCACCCTCGCAATCGCCCTCGCGCGCGCACATCAGCAGTCTCCTGCGAGCGACCCTGGGCATTCCCCATTGCGCTAGCGCCAGCTCGCTCCCCAGCGTAATCGCCAATAACATCCCATGCGCAAGGCTGCAGGACAACACGCGGTAAGGTCGCCATCGCCGCATTTCTCCCCCCCCCCCCCCCCCCCCCCCCCCCGCAAGCGCAGGACAGCGCGCTCGCCGGTAGTGGGGAAGGTTCCGGAAAGGTCCAGGGACATTTCTTCCTTATCTTTACAGCCAAACCCCCCTATGGAAACTCCTCCCAGGGATCAGTCGATCTCTGTCCCTCTAGAGGGAGTGTCTGACGGCGCAGCTGTCAGCCAGCAGCCTTGGTTTGGGGCACTAAGCAGAGCGGTTATGCAGGCTTTCAAGCCTGTTCTCTCTCAATTGGGCCACAAATCCTTGGCTGTGTCTACTCCCCTGAAGAGAAAAAGAGGAGTTTCAGACGCGGTTACTTCTCCAAGGACGAAGCTGTCTCCTCGTAAGTCTGCGAGGCAGGCCCCCTCCCCCCCAGACTTTTTCTCCCTCCCCTTTGGACGAGGACTTCCCGTCCTTAGTGGAGTCACGTGAGATGAGACGTTCCCCCATCGCACCACTGAGGGAAACCCCACCTTGCTCGGAAAAGTCTTCTCGGGTAGGGGTGGAGAAGAGCCTACCTCCGTTGTTGTTGGAGTCCTGCATCCCTCCCAGAAGGGAGTCGAAGGACTCCAAGACAGTACCGAAGTCCTCATCAAGACTTAGACCAGAGCCAGCCAGTCACTCGGAGAATGTCCGCGAGTCCCCCCAAGAAGAGCCTTTGGGGACAGGAGACTTTGCTGCTAGTCCTTCCGGAGGAGAGCTGCAGGAGTCAGAACATGCATTCTGGCAGATTCTGACTCTTATGAGAACTCTCAATGGGTTTGCAGACCCAGAGATTCCTCCTCGAGAGGGCAAAGACACAGTCTTGGACCTAGTATTTGGGACTCAGAAACCCTCTAAGGCCAGTGCAGCTTTGCCCTGGTCTCAAGGGGTTAAGAGTGCCAGGGACAAGATCGCAGGCCAGCTCTCCGAGCTTGCCTCCTCCAGCCGATCCAGTGCCGGCAACAAGCTTCTCCCACCTCTTCGTGTACAGCAGAGGAGGTACTTCGAGATCGTAGAGGAGCCTTGTTTAGCTCTTCCCCTTCACCATTCATTGGAAGAGCTTACCAGGGGAGTCCCTCTTGAGAGAGACTCCTGCCGGCAGGTCTCATTCTCGGCAACTGAGATCCTTAGTTAGGAGAAGGTTGCGAAGTGTGCCATGCAGGCCACTTCGTGGCTGGATATCTGGCTTGGGACCTTAGGTATCCTGATACGTTTGGAGGATTTATCTAAAGAACGTACCAGGAAAGCTATGGAGACCTTTTTACTCTCAGGCACTCGCACGATCGAGTTTCTGGCCCACCAAGTCTCGAACTTGTGGGCAAACACCATCCTGAAACGTTGGGATGCGGTGTCTGAGAGGTTCCACCAGAAGGTCCCTAGCACCGAGATCAGCAGGCTCAGACATTCTTCCGTTATGGGAACGAACCTGTTTGAGCCTAAGGACGTGGAGCAGGCTGCTGAGAGGTGGAGGAAGTCCCACCAGACTCCTTCCTACATAGGGCTTTGACATCCAAGCCCTATAAACCTCCAGCACCCCAGCAGCCACGTCTTACCAAGATCATGAAACCGACAACAGCAGCGAAGACAGTGGTGTCTAAGCCCTTTCCTGTCAAGGACAAGAAAGGCAAGAAGTCCTCCAAGGGAGGGAAAAATCCTAGAGGGAGCAGCCTAGGCTGCAAACGCTAGGATTGGCAGTCCCCCCGCATGTCCACCAGTGGGGGGATGCCTACAAAGTTGCGCAGACAGGTGGCAGCAACTCGAGGCCAATTCCTGGACGATTTCCGTAATCAGTCAGGGATACGTATCGCGACATCTCTACCTCCCCTTCGACAAATCCAGTGTCATTGAGCTCCCTTGCCATGGGATCAGCAAGGGGGCAGGCCCTTCGGTCAGAAGTCCAGACCATGTTGAAGAAGGGCGCTCTCCAAGAGGTCCTCGACGGGTCTCCAGGCTTCTTCAGTCGACTCTTTCTTGTATAGAAGGCATCTGGAGGCTGGAGACCAGTCATCGACCTCTCGGCTCTGAACAAGTTTGTCAAGCAGACACGGTCAGACTTACAGTGAGACCGCAAGACTTCATGTGTACACTGGATCTGAAGGACGTGTACTTCCAGATCCCAGTCCATCCGTCTTCAAGGAAGTACTTAAGATTCAGCCTAGACAACAAGGTGTACCAGTTCAAGGTGCTGTGTTTCGGTCTCTCCACAGCACCACAGGTTTTCACCAGAGTGTTCACCCTAATATCGTCGTGGGCACACAGGATCGGCATCTGTCGCCTCCGTTATCTGGACGACTGGCTGATCCTAGCAGACTCGGAGTCATCCCTTCTTCAACACCCAGACAAACTTCTGGGACTTTGCCAGGATCTGGGGATCATGGTAAATCTCGAGAAGTCCTCTCTGCTTCCCACTCAAAGACTGGTTTACCTAGGCATGATTATAGACACCAATCTCCACAAAGCCTTTCCATCAGACGACAGGATAGCAAGGCTGAGGAGGGTCGCAAGCCCTTTCCTCAGACGAGAAGAGCTTCCAGCCCAATCGTGGTTACGTCTCCTCGGTCACCTCTCATCCTTGGCTCGTCTAGTTTCCAACGGTCGCCTCAGGACGAGATCCCTCCAGTGGCGACTCAAGTCCCGTTGGAATCAAGGTTGCGATTCCCCGGACTTCATGGCCCCTATGGGACCTGCGGAACGGACGGACCTCCAGTGGTGGGTGACAGACGAGAACCTACGAATAGGAGTGGACCTTCTCGTCCTTCCCCCGGATTGGATGCTGTTTTCAGAATCCTCAAAGAAAGGGTGGGGGCCCCACGTTCTGCACCACAGGACCTCAGGCCTGTGGTCAGAATTAGAAAAGGGCCTCCATATAAATAATCTAGAGATGAAGGCCGTCTTCTTGGCCCTTCAGCAGTTCCAACAATACCTGGCAGGTTACTCTGTGGTGGTGATGAGCGACAACACCACAGTAGTGGCTTACATCAACAAGCAAGGAGGTAACTTTTCGAAGCAGCTATTCCATCTTGCAGTAGAGATACTGAGATGGACCGAAGTCCACTCGATTCCACTATTGGCACGTTTCATTCCAGGCAAGAGGAATGTGCTCGCCGACAATTTGAGCAGAGCGTCTCAGATGGTGAGTACTGAGTGGTCTTTGGATCATCTAGTAGCCAACAAAGTCCTGACGTTGTGGGGTTACCCGACTGTGGATCTGTTCGCGACAGCCTTGAACTTCAAGCTTCCACTGTACTGCTCCCCAGTCCCGGATCCCAAGGCTCTCTGGTAGGATGCCTTCCAACAACGGTGGAACAACATCGACGTGTACGCCTTTCCCCCGTTCTGTCTGATGAGGCAGGTGCTCAACAAGACCAGAATATCGGTCAATCTTTCAATGACCCTCATAGCTCCGCTATGGCATCACGCGGAATGGTTTCTGGACCTTCTGCAGCTCCTGGCGGAACTTCCGAGAGAACTCCCTCTGTGACACGATCTACTTAGACAACCACATGCCAACATCTTCCACAAAGCCGTAGCTTCGCTACGACTTCACGCCTGGAGACTATCTAGTATCTCCTCGCTGAGAGAGGATTTTCGCAACAAGTTGTGATTAGGATGTCTAGACATCTGCGAAAATCATCCGCATCTGTCTACTAGGCAAAGTGGAAAGTCTTTTGTGGTTGGCGTCGTGGAAGGGGTATCTCTCCACTCGATGCCACTATTCCAGCAATAGCGGAGTTCCTCGTGTATTTGCGGGAAGAAATGCGCCTTTCAGTCTCGGTGGTGAAAGGCTATCGCTCATCCTTAAGTCTATCCTTCAGGCTCAAAGGAATGGACATTTGTTCCTCGCTGGAACTTTCCCTACTCATACGAAGTTATGAACTTACCTGCCCTCATTCGGAAGTGAGACCTCCTCCATGGAATGTGGTTCGAGTTCTCAGGTCTCTTAAGAGACCTCCCTATGAACCATTACGCCAGGCTTCAGATCGCCACCTAACTTGGAAGACTGTGTTCCTACTAGCTTTGGCTTCGGCCAAGCGAGTCAGTAAACTTCATGGTCTCTCATATGACATCGCCCATTCAAGGGGATGGGGGGAAGTAACGTTCAAATTCGTCCCGGAGTTTATTGCTAAGACTCAAAACCCGGGGGTGCCAGATGCTCGGTTCGACTCCTTCCGGATTTCGAGTCTTCGTTCTGTAACAGATGACCCAGACCATCTCCTACTGTGCCCAGTAAGGAGTCTGAGGCTATATCTCAAAAGAACGGCTGCAGTCCGTCCCCAGGTGCAAGCATTGTTTGTTAGCACTGGGAGGATTAAGAGGAGGGTTACCAAGGACACCATCTCGGCATGGATTCTTAGGGTGATCCATCTGTCCCGGAATCCAGACCCTCCTTTATCACGTCGCCCTAGAGCACATGATGTCAGGGGCGTAGCTACGTCCCTGGCCTTCAAGAGAAATTTCTCAGTGACGCAGGATCTTCAAGCTGGGGTGTGGAAGCGTCAGACGACCTTCACAGCCCACTACCTGCAAGACGTGACCCACAGGAGGCTCGATACGTTTTCTATCGGCGCTGTGGTGGCTGTACAACAGCTGGTTTAAACCTCAGGCTCCTTAGTGGACAAGTAACAGAAGGTTGAGGGCATTGTTACCCGGTCTTAGTCTGCATGAATGAAAAGGTTGGTCTGGCCCTTATTCTTTTCTTCATCTTCCCCTCTCTTGGGGAAAGCAGCATCCTGGGTTCTCTGCACAGCTGACCTCAAACCACTGCAGGTAAACCATGTTTCCTTGTGTTCTTAGTATTAAGATAATACTGTCACGTCCTCATACCCTGACGAGGTGGTATTGGGAGAGTCCTAGCCTAAAGTTTCCATCTAAAGGACTACAGGTCAACTTCCTAGGACGAGTCACACTTTATTATACCTTCACACACAGCTTGCGTAGGCCGCAGTCCTTGCGTAGCAAGGTTCTAGCGAGGTGCAGGGACTCCTTTTTGCTGAGTGCGAACACACTCAAATATTGAGTCCCCGGGCAAAGCCAAAAGCCAGTACTGGCAGGGGCTTTCCGCCCTGGTTTGGGACTCTAATCAAAGCGGTAGCACAGGCTTTCAAGCTGTTCTCTCTGAGTTTAGCCACAAATCCTTGGCTGCAGCTACTCCCCCGAAGAGGAAAAGAGGAGTTTCGGACGAGGTAACTTCTCCGAGGACGTAGCTGTCTCCTAGTAAGTCTTCGAGGCAGGCACTCTCCCCCCTCAGACTTTTCTCCCTCACCTTCGGACGAAGTTTTCCCGCCCTCAGGAGAGTCACGGGAGGTGAGACGTTCCCCAATCACACCATTGAGGGAAACCCCACCTCGTGCGGTAAAGTCTGCTTGAATAAGGGTGGAGAAGAACCTGCCTCCGTGGTTGTTGGAGTCCTGCATCCCTCCCGGGAGGGAGTCAAAGGACTCCAAGACAATACCGGGAGTCCACTAGCACCAAAATCTACAGGCTCAGACATTCTTTCGTTATGGGAATGAACTTGTTTTGAGCCTAAGGACGTGAAGCAGGCAGCTGAGAGGTGTAGGAAGTCACCAAGACTCCTTCCTATATAGGGCTTTGACATTCAAGCCCTATAAACCACCAGCACCTCAGCAGCCACGTCCCGCCAAAACAACGGCAGCTAAGACAGTGGGGTCTAAGAACCTTTCCGGTCAAGGACAAGAAAGGCAAGAAATCCCCCAGGGGAGGGAAGAATCCTAGAAGGAGTAGCCGAGGCCTCAAACGCTAGGATTGGCAGTTCCCCTGCATGTCCGCCAGTGGCGGGATACCTACAAGGTTGCGTATACAGGTTGCAGCAACTCAGGGCCGTTTCCTGGACGATTTCCGTAATCAGTCAGGGATATCGCGTCCTGTTCACAACATCTCAACCTCCCCTGAGGACGAATCCGGTGTCATTTAGCACCCTTGCCATGGGATCAGCAAGGGGGCGAACTCTGTGGGCAGAGGTCCAGATTAAAGCAAACTCTGGTCAGCATGGAGACCGCAGACACAGTCAGTCTTGCAGTAAACTGCAAGACTTCTTGTGTATACTGGACCTGATGGATGCGTACTTCCAGATCCCAGGCCATCCGTCTTCAAGGAAGTACTTAGGATTCAGCATAGACAACAAGGAGTACCAGTTCAAGGTGCCGTGTTTCGGTCTCTCCACAGTACCACAGGGTTTCACCAGAGTGTTCACTCTAATATCATCGTGGGCACTCAGGATCGGCTTCCATCTCCTCCATTATCCGGATGACTGCCTGATCCTAGCAGACTCGGAGTCATTCCCTCTTTGACACCGAGACAAACTTCTAGGACTTGGTCAGGATCTAAGGATCATGGTAAGTCTCGAGAAGTCAGCTCTGCTGCCCAATCAAAGACTGGTTCACCTAGACATGATTATAGACTCCAATCTCCATAAGGCCTTTCCATCAGACGACAGGATAGCAAGGCTGAGAAGAATCGCAAGCCCTTTCCTCAGATGAGAAGAGCTTCCAACCCAATCGTGGTTACGTCTCCTCGGTCACCTTTCACCCTTGGCTCGTCTAGTTCTCAACGGTCGCCTCAGGATGAGGTCTCTCCAGGGACGACTCAGGTCCTAATGGAATCAAGGCTGCGATTCTCTGGACATCATGATCCCTATGGATCCTGCGGAACGGACGAACCGCCTATGGTGGGTGACAGGCGAGAACCTACGAAGAAGAATGGATCTTCTCGTTCCTTCCCCCGAATTGGATGCTGTTTACGGACACCTCAAAGGAAGGGGGGGGGGGGGGGGGGGGGGGCACGTTCTGTACCACAGGACCTCAGGCCTGTGGTCAGAATCGGAAAAGTGCCTCCATATAAATCTGCTAGAGATGAAGGCCGTCTTCCTGGCCCTTCAACAGTTCCAACAAGGACCTGACAGATCACTCTGTGGTGTGATGAGCTACAACCATAGTAGTGCCTTACATCAACAAGCAAGGAGGTACCTTTTCAAAGCAGCTATCCTATCTCTCAGTAGAGATACTGTGATGGACCGAAGTCCACTCGATTCCTCTATCGGCTCACTTCATTCCAGACAAAGGGAATGTGCTCGCTGACAGTCTGAGCAGAGCGTCCCAGATAATGAGTACCGAGTGGTCCTTGGATCATCCAGTAGCCAACAAAGTCCTGACTTTGTGGGGTTACCCGACTGTGGATCGGTTCGCTGCAGCGCTGAACGTCAAGCTCCCGCTGTATTGCCCCCCAATCCCAGTTCCCAAGGCACTCTGGCAAGATGCTTTCCAACAACGGTGGGACAGCACCAACGTGTACGCTTTTCCCCCGTTCTGTGTGATGAGGAGGGTGCTCAACAAGACCAGAATATCGGTCAATCTCTCGATGACCCTTTATAGCTACGCTATGGCATCATGCGGAGTGGTTTCCCGACCCGCAACTCCTAATGGAACTTCCGGGAGAACTTCCTCTGCGCCACAAATTACTCAAACAACCACACGCCAACATCTTTCACAAAGCCGTAGCTTCGCTTCAACTTCACGCCTGGAGACTATCCAGCATCTCCTCACTAAGAGAGGATTGTCGCAACAAGTTGCGAATGGGATGTCTGGACACCTGCGTAGGTCATCCGCAGGGGTCTACCGGGCAAAGTGGCGATTTTTCTGTGGTTGGAGTCGTGGAGGGGTATCTCTCCACTCGATACCACTATTCCAGCAATAGCAGAGTTCTTCGTATGTTTGCGGGAAGAATGCGCCTTTCAGTCTCGGCAATGAAAGGCTATCGCTCAGTCTCGGCAATGAAAGGCTATCGCTCAGTCTCGGCAATGAAAGGCTATCGCTCAGCCTTGAGTCTAGCCTTCAGGCTCAAAGGAGTGGACATTTCTTCCTCGCTGGAACTTTCCCTACTCAGATGAAGATATGATCTTACCTGCCCTCAATCGGAAGTGAGACCTCCTCCACGGAACATGGCTCGAGTTCTCAGGCCTCTTAAGAGACCTCCCTATGAACCATTTCGCCAGGCTTCAGATCGCCACCTAACTTGGAAGGCGGTGTTCCTACTAGCTTTGGCCTCGGCCAAGCGAGTCGGTGAACTTCATGGTCTCTCGTATGACATCGCCCATGCAAGGGGATTAGGGGAGGTAACGTTCAGATTGTCTCGGAGTTTGTGGCTAAGACACAGAATCTGGGAGTGCCGGATCCTCGATTCGACTCTTTCCGGATTTCGAGTCTTCATTCTGTAACATGACCCAGACCATCCCCTACTGTGTCCAGTAAGGAGTCTGAGGTTATATCTTAAAGAACGGCTGCATTCGTCCCCAAGTGCAAGCTTTGTTTGTGAGCACTGGGAGAACAAAGAGGAGGGTCACCAAGAATACCATCTCGGCATGGATTCATAGGGTGATCCATCTGTCCCGGAATCCTGACCCTCCTCCGTCATGTCGCCTTAGAGCGCATGAGGTCAGGGGCGTAGCTACGTCCCTGGCCTTCAAGAAGAACTTCTCAGTGACGCAGGGGTGTGGAAGCGTTAGACGACCTTTACAGGCCACTACCTGCAAGACGTGACCCACAGGAGGCTCGATACGTTCTCTATCGGCCCTGTGGTGGCTGCAAAACAGCTGATTTAAACTTCAGGCTCCTTAATGGACAAGCAGCAGAGGGTTGAGGGCATTGTTACCCGGTTTTAGTCTGCATGAAAGAAAAGGTATGTCTGGCCCATAATCTTTTCTTCATCCTCCCCTCTCTTGGGGAAAGCAGCATCCTGGGTACTCTGCACAGCTGACCTCAAACCACTGCAGGTAAACCATGTTTCCTTGTGTTCCTAGTATTGAGTTAATACTGTCACGTCCTCATACCCTGACGAGGTGGTATTAGGAGAGTCCTAGCCTAAAGTTTCCATCTAGTAACTTCAGGTTAACTTCCTAGGACAAGTCACACATTATCCTTCACACACAGGTTATATAGGCCGCAGCCCTTGCATAGCAAGGTGCGAGCGAGGTGCAGGGACTCTTTATTGTTGAGTGCTGACACACGCAGATAATGAGTCCCCGGGCAAAGCCAAAAGCCTGTATAGCTGGGACTTTTCCACCCTTCCTAAGGGTTGAGGCACCCATATTAAATAGCGTGGTTTGTATTTCAGTTACGGAACAAATGACAAATTCGGAGATAATTTGTATTTTTCAATATTAAACTTACCCGATAATCATGTAGCTGTCAACTCCGTTGCCCGACAGAATTCTATGGAGGGATACGCCAGCTATCACAATACTAGAAGGGGGTGTACTTACCAGCGCCACCTGTGGCCAGGTACTATAGTACTTCTTGTTGACACCTCCTCAATTTTTCCTCTGTCGTGCTTCCGGCAAGACGTTCTGGGATACGCTTATGTTCTTGGAGTATTTTCACGACTTTGGTGAAGTATTTCTCTTTGATTTCGGCTGTCGCTTTACTGGAAACTTCTATATTAGCTTAGTTAGCTTTTGGAATTAATTTGATTAATTATGGTGACGAAGAGAGTATGAACTCTCTTTCACCTTTAAATGGCCGACCCTTCCCTTAGACAGAAGTGTTGGTGTCTAAGAGAGTATAGACTCTCTTTCTTAATTTTGCTTAACAAAAGTTATAGATTTATTTTATATCTCTCCGCCTCTTATAGGCCTATTCGATTAACTTCCTTTTATTATAAACTTATTAAAATTAATTTTTATATTTGTTTATATTCGACCTTCCTAATAGTAGGCGGTCTTTTCTTGGTACCGAAGTTAATTAACATTGAGCCCGTCATTTCGGTTTTACCTGTTAACATATTATGCTATTTTTATGTCTTTGAAAGAATTTCTTTGATAGTCTAGTACTGTTTTCAAAGTTGAACTAACGTTTTGTTTTGTCTCTGCAGTTGTTGACGTTCAGAACGTTCAACTTGCGCTCTATCGTTACGATAGAGAAAGAATTTTCACGGTTTCACGTTGCAGTAAGAGTAACCGTGTCTAGCGTTTTGTTCATTCTTTCTTAACTTAATGGTTTTAATCCTAATAAAGGAACTTTTCATTTTGGGAAATATTTCAGTTTTTTCCTTTAACAATAATATGTTTTAACGATATATATGATTGGGCTCTTCTCTCAGGTTCTAAGTCAAGAGAGAGAGAGAGAGAGAGAGATAGAGACGGAGGGAGAAAGAGGAGGATAAACGTTTCATTCAAGCGAGTAACGTTGTTATCGTTTTTGCTCTTCTCCCTAGTCTCTTTAGGGGAAGAAGGTAAACGTTTCTAGAGTGATCTAGTGTTTAGTCTCTTTCCAGCCACTGAATTATTTATCTTTCATTAGATTTTTCTGTTACATTGTAATTCTGTTTTCGCAATTACTAACTTTTGAGAAAGGATAGAATTGCGTGTTTCAGGTACAAACCACTTAAAGTTTCGAGTTCAGTGAAATAAGTGCAAACAGAAAATCAAAGTGATAAGTGATTAGCGCAAAGTGTCAGTGTTGTGCGTGAGGGTACTTCTGTGCGCGCCAGTCGTCCTCCCAGTCCGGGACCTCTTGCAAGCTCCCAAGCCCAGGGGAGAAGCAATGTCGAAGGACAAAAGGGTTCAGCAGGCCTTGATCGGCGCACAGAAGTATCCTCGGTGGTTGTGGGCGTGTCTTACCGAGACCGTCACTCCCACCCGCAGACGATTGAGCCCTTATTTTGCTCGTCTGCAGAAGAAATTTAGGGGAGAAAACGCTGGTCTCAGGTCTCAAGACCTCTTAAACGTAAAGTCCAGACCTATGCCAGACGTACGAAGTTAGAGTTCAACAACCCGGATGCAGTCATTGGGTTAGCTCTGACTCTCCTCAGTCATCAGTTGAATGCACTCCGCCTAAGAGGAGTAAGGTTCTGCCGCAACAGATCTCTGCTGTTAAGGCTTTACCTCAGCAGACCTTAGTGTCTGCCGACCCCAAGTTGACTCTACTGCAGTCCATGCAGTCACAACTTTCGGTCTTGATGCGTGAGTGTCGGGCTGAGAAGGTTGCGCCTCCGCCTGCGCTCGCTCCGCCTGCGCTCCCTCCGCCTGCGCTCGCTCCGCCTGACCACAGTACCACCTGCCAGGCGTACGATGTTGAGCCACGTTATGAGTTTACTGATCCCAGTGGTGTGCAGCTCCCTCCGCCTTCCTTAAGGCAACCTCAGCAATGGGAACAGGAGGCTTATACCTCTCTTCCTCCGCTTCCACTTGCTGTTCCACCAGTGAGGCAACACTCGCTTGAGGTACAACCTCTCCCATCCATGAGTCAGTCTCCTCAGCTCTTGCTGCAGCGAGCTCAACCCTCCTCAAGGCAAGCACCTTAACACCTTAGCCTTGCGCCTCAGGAGCCTCAACTTGCGAGATTTTTACTGCGTTCTGCGCAGCCACTACCTTTTCGCTCTCAGCTCACACCGCAGGAACCTCAACTCGTTCCTCAGGAACTTGCTACTGCGCATCCGCCAACCACTCAGCAAGCGCAACCCTTGAGTTCAGCCACTCATGCCAGGAGTCAGCCTCCTCCACCCATGCGCCTACCTTCTGCTACTTCCTTTGATCAGCCTTTGCAGACTGAGCCTCAGGTGTTCCCTCAACAGAGTCTTGAAGAGGAAACCACAACTATTGTTGTTCCAGCTCGTTCTGACTCTGCTGTTCAACATACCTTACCTCCATTTTCAAACCTTATGATAATGGAGGTTATTTGTATTACTTATAAAAATATATTTGTATTCCTTGCAATATATTTTTAACAATATCGCAAAATATGGCAAAAATATAAATCATGAGTTATGAATGTAAGGTAAATATTATGTTGATATTAAAACCCCATGCAAGCATGCATAAAGCACTCTAGCACTGGTCATGGAATTTCTGAGAAATGTTAAACGCCATGCACACGCTCTGCTTTCCTTACAGCATGCTCTACATACAGCATGCTCTGCTTACAGCATGCTCTGCATACTACATGCTCTGCATACAGCATGCTCTGCATTCAGCATGCTCTGCATACAACATGCTCTACATACAGCATGCTCTGCATACAGCATGCTCTGCATACAACATGCTCTGCATACAGCATGCTCTGCATTCAGCATGCTCTGCATACAACATGCTCTGCATACAGCATGCTCTGCATTCAGCATGCTCTGCATACAACATGCTCTACATACAGCATGCTCTGCATACAGCATACTCTGCATACAACATGCTCTGCATACCTTACCGCATGCTTCTCAGTCACACATCTTTGGTTGTTGCCAACTCACTAGACTGTCAAGCAGTTTCATAACGTTGCCTTCTAGTCTGCTGCTTTTGCACCAGTGAACCCTCACTGAGAGAACTTAGCTTTTCTAGGATATGGTCCCTGTAGATGAGAAAGTTCTTTTCTCCCTCCTTCTGATATTCCCTTGAGGACTCTGTCATTTGGAGGGAGCCTTTAGCTGCATAGCCTCCTATGGACTTTTATTTAAGCATAACATGCTTCCAGGGAAGGTAATGGTTCCACTTCAGTCGCTAATCCCGTCTGTTACCACACCTGCTCCCATAGACCTTGAGCTATGTTGCAAGACATGCAGTCCAAGCTTAGTCCTTGTTAGAGGATTTTTTGTTTACGGAGTCAATGTGTCACTGGGAAGACGTTCAACAACCAACAGAAGTGACTTGTTGTGACGCAGTGCGGCAACCTCAGCAACCCGATAAGGAGTTGTCTGTACGACCCAGACAGTCTAGACAGATTCGGGTTGTCACTGTACTTCCTCGCTTGCCCATGATTGACAGTTTACAGACTGTGCAGCAGTACCATGATCTTGTGTCCGGCTCCGTCAGACGACTGGCTTTTAAGAGCTCCCACAAGTCGTCGCTGTCTGGAGATTTTCAAATGGACTATGGATCTGACCAAGGAACTGGGCCTCCTGGTCAATTTTGAGGAGTCTCAGCTCGTTCCATCCCAGACCATTGTCTCCTTGGGTATGGATCTTCAGAGTCGAGCTTTTCGGACTTTTCCGTCGGCCCCAAGGATCTTCCAAGCCCTAGAATGCATCCAGAGCATGCTGAGAAGGAACCGATGCTCAGTCAGGTAGTGGATGAGTCTAACAGGGACACTTTCATTGCTGGCCCTGTTCATTGTGTTAGGGAGACTCCACCTCCCCCCCTTCAGTATCATCTAGCTGCTCACTGGATAAAGGACATGACGCTAAAGACGGTCTCAGTTCCTGTTTCCGAAGAGAGGAGGTCTTCTCTCGCGTGGTGTAAGAACAGCTTTCTTCTCAAGGAAGTCTACCTTTGGCTGTTCAGAAACACGACTGCCGTCTCCTCTCGGACGCATCAGACACGGGCTGGGGTGCGACTTTGGACGGACAAGAATGCTCGGGAACATGGAATCAGGAGCAAAGGACACTTCACATCAATTGCAAGGAGTTGTTGGCGGTTATTCTGGCCTTGATAAACTTCAAGTCCCTCCAGCTTAACAAAGTGGTGGAGGTGGACTCTGACAACACCACAGCCCTGGCTTACATCTTCAAGCAGGGAGGGACTCTTTCGTGGAAGTTGTTCTAGATCGCAAGGGACCTACTCATCTGGTCTAAAGATCGAAAGCTACTGGTAACGAGGTTCATTCAGGGCGGTATGAATGTCATGGCAGATCACCTCAGACGGAAGGGTCAGGTCATCCCCACAGAGTGGACCCTTCTCAAGAATGTTTGCAGCAGACTTTGGGCCCTGTGGGGTCAGCCAACCATAGATCTGTTCACTACCTCGATAACCTAGAGACTCCTGTTGTATTGTTCTCCGATTCCAGACCCAGCAGCAGTTCACGTGGATGCTTTTCTGCTGGATTGGTTCCATCTCGACCTGTATGCATTCCCGCCGTTCAAGATTGTCAACAGGGTACTTCAGAAGTTCTCCTCTCACAAAGGGACACGGCTGACGTTGGTTGGCTCCGCTCTGGCCCGCGAGAGAATGGTTCTTAGAGGTACTGCAATGGCTGGTCGACATTCCCAGGACTCTTCCTCTAGGAGTGAACCTTCTAAGTCTACCTCACGTAAAGAAGGTACACCCAATTCTCCACGCTCTTCGTCTGACTGCCTTCAGACTTTCGAAAGACTCTCAAGAGCTAGGGGCTTTTCGAAGGAGGCAGCCAGAGCGATTGCCAAAGCAAGGAGAACATCCACTCTCAGAATCTATCAGTCTCAAGGGGAAGTCTTCCGTAGCTGGTACAAGACCAATGCAGTTTCCTCAACCAGTACCACTGTAACCCAGATTGCTGACTTCCTGTTATATCTAAGGAAAGTAAGATCCCTTTCAGCTCCTACGATCAAGGGTTACAGAAGTATGTTGGCAGCGGTTTTCCGCCACAGAGGCTTGGATCTTTCCACCAACAAAGATCTACAGGACCTCCCTAGGTCTTTTGAGACCTCAAAGGAACGTCGGTTGTCCACTCCAGGCTGGAATCTAGATGTGGTCCTAAGGTTCCTTATGTCATCAAGATTTGAACCTCTCCAATCAGCCTCTTTTTAGGACCTCACATTAAAAACTCTTTTCCTCGTGTGCTTGACAACAGCTAAAAGAGTAAGTGAGATCCACGCCTTCAGCAGGATCATTGTTTTCACATCTGAAACGGCTACATGTTCCTTGCAGCTCGGTTTTTGCTAAACGAGCTTCCTTCACGTCCTTGGCCTAAGTCGTTCGAGATCCCAAGCCTGTCCAACTTGGTGGGGAATGATCTGAAGAGAGTACTTTGCCCAGTTAGAGCTCTTAGGTACTATCTAAAAAGGTCTTAACCTTTACAAGGACAATCAGAAGCCTTATAGTGTGCTATCAAGAAACCTTCTTTTCCAAGTTCTAAGAACTCAGTTTCTTACTATTCAGGCTTCTGATTAGAGAAAAACATTCTCATCTGAAGGAAGAAGACCTTGCTTTGCTGAAGGTAAGGACACATGAAGTGGGAGCTGTGGCTACTTCAGTGGCCTTCAAACAGAGCCATTCTCTGCAGAGTGTTATGGATGCAACCTATTGGAGAAGCAAGTCAGTGTTCGCATCATTCTATCTCAAAGATGTCCAGTCTCTTTACGAGTACTGCTACACCCTGGGACCATTCGTAGCAACGAATGCAGTAGTAGGCGAGGGCTCAGCCACTACATTCCCATAATCCCATAACCTTTTAACCTTTCTCTTGAATACTTTTTATGGGTTGTACGGTCGGCTAAGAAGCCTTCCACATCCTTGTTGATTTGGCGGGTGGTCAATTCTTTCTTGAGAAGCGCCGAGGTTAAAGGTTGTGATGAGGTCCTTTAGTATAGGTTGCAGCCCTGTATACTTTAGCACCTTTGAGTTGATTCAGCCTCCCAAGAGGAACGCTGCGCTCAGTAAGGAAGACGATCTTATTAAAGGCAGAGTAACGGTTCAAGTCGACTTCCTTACCAGGTACTTATCATTTCATTGTTATTGTGGATAACTGATTATATGAAATACGGGATACTTAGCTATCCTTTAGTCTTGTACACTGGTTTTTCACCCACCCCCCTGGGTGTGAATCAGCTACATGATTATCGGGTAAGTTTAATATTGAAAAATGTTATTTTTATTAGTAAAATAAATTTTTGAATATACTTACCCGATAATCATGATTTAATCGACCCTCCCTTCCTCCCCATAGAGAACCAGTGGACCGAGGAAAAATTGAGGAGGTGTCAACAAGAAGTACTATAGTACCTGGCCACAGGTGGCGCTGGTAAGTACACCCCCTTCTAGTATTGTGATAGCTGGCGTATCCCTCCATAGAATTCTGTCGGGCAACGGAGTTGACAGCTACATGATTATTGGGTAAGTATATTCAAAAATTTATTTTACTAATAAAAATAACATATTTAATCAAACTTGCCCGCCAGCCCTATCCCCCGTGAAGTCCTACCTCTAAGCAAAGTGAGCTCAGCACACAGGTGTGTGAGGGGGTGGGGTGGTACCAGGCTACCCTCCCTACCCCCCGCTAACTAGTGGTGGGGTAGTAAACCCTCGTTAAAATTCTAATGGCTTGTCATTTCAGCTACGCCGAAAGTAATTACCCATATTAAATAGCTAAGGTTTGTATAGTTAGGAAAAATAAAAATTATCTCCGAATTTGTCATATTAACTACTGTAATCTATATATATAATGTGTGTGTGTTTTGTGTATTTGTATTGGATAGTCGATATGTCAAATTATACCACAGTATGAAATATGGCAACTCAATTAGTAATATTTTCTAGTGTTCGCTAAGGTTGGACAAGGCTCTGCCAATTTCTTAAGTAGTAGTAAGAAATGCAACCCTTTATTTGTTTTGTCATGGTAACACTAGAGACCTATGACGAGTGATTCTCCCTGAATGTCGGCAGACTTAATCTAAGTGTACATGAAAATACAAATATTTAGAATTACATAACTATATTGTTGATTTGTCTCACAAATAAAAGTCTTTGTATACCTTTAAAGGTCCCCATATATCTTAGAATCACTCTTCAAATCTTTCACATAAATTTAACATGTAAAAGCTGTATGGTATATAATCTTAATCTGATATGTATGTTCATTTTAATTTTCAGACTACAATGGCATCCTATGAACCTCCAGCTAAAAGAGTTCTTCACAGTGGGTATTTTAATGCCACTCTGAGAAAATGGCAATCATCTAATACAGAGATTCATCCATGGAACCTGATGTATCCCATTTTTATTGTGTCAGTATCCTTAAAGTTATTCTAAATGTCACTTACGATAATGAGATATTATAAATATCCGAGGTGAATAGTCATCCTATATATTTTTTGTTCTTGTGTTATTGCTTAATTACAGTATACAGAATATACAAGGAATTTTCCTTTTTTTTTTTTTGTAACTTTAAGCCTAATGCAAAATGAAATTTGTTCCTTCACTAACAAACCTTATGTTATTTATATGGATATTCTTGTGGTGAAGCTGGAAGGTAGCCACTAGACTAAATGTGCGAGGTGGCAACCCTACCTAACCACTATAGTGGGTAGGTAAGGGGTGGCTAGGGGGTACCCAGCCACCTATCTCCACTCACAGCTCGGTGAGCTGTGTCACTTTCTTCTTATGGCTGGTAGAGATCGAACGTGTCTGCTCTCTCCTCCTCAAGGCTTAGCCTTACAGACGTTTTTTTACACTCACCCTTTTTCTTTTGCTGGTATAACTGTGTTCTCTCTTTGATGCTCCCATGCGCACTTGTCCTGGTTGCTTGGGTCGCCCCTGTGGCACCTTATGTCGTCAGTTGATAACGATCTGCACTTGCTGTGCCCGGCCTGCCAGGAGCATTGCTTCAAGCATGGTTTGCCTTGCGACAAGTGTAGTGAGTGGCCTGCCTCCTAGTGGGAGAAATTTGGGTGTTGCAGGAAGAAGGCCAAGAGAGATCTTTCTCCCCCAGGGTCCTCCTCTGGGGCAAAAAAACCTTGGGCTTCTTCTTTCACTCTTGGATCTCTCTCCAAAGCTCCACCTCGCCTGCCTTCCTCATCGGCAACCTTTGGATGGTGGGGGGGTTTGTTACTTCCCCTAAAGAAGCACCTTCACTTCCAGCTGCTGGGGAGTCTTTCTCCCTTGCAGATGTTTTGCAGGCTTGGCTGTCTCTGGGGGTTTCTGCTCCCCCTTTGAAGAAAGGGCTGCTGCAACTCCTTTAGCGTGGTGCAAGGAGAGATCCATCATCAGTTGCCTTGACATCTTACGCCCTTGACGTTTGTGAAATCCATCTCTAGCCCTTCCACTTGTGGACGAGGTAAATGCTCTCTCTCGCCCCTTCAACGGCCTCCTGCTGACGATGAGTCCTCTCGCCATCCTGGGACTACATCGTCACCTAAACCTACAACCTCTTGACTTTCCTCCACAGACAAGGTTCATGCTTGCATGCGCACCACTCGCCGGCTGCGGATGTTAGGAGTGATGATCTTCCAGTGGCCAGCGCTCTGCTCCACCTGCTCGCCGATCGCCAGGACAAGACACATCATCTCCTCGTCCTTACCAGGGTGTTCGCTCTAGTGTCATCTTGGGCTCTCAAGAACGGCATTCGTCTCTTAAGTTACCTAGATGATTCTCTGATTCTAGCAGACTCAGTGATGATCCTTCTTCATCACCGGGATATGCTTCTTGAGGTTTGTCAGGATCTGGGGAATGTGATAAATCTCAAGTCATCACTGCTTCCATCTCAGAGACTGGTATATCTTGGTATCATTTCCATTAGACAACAGAGTACACAGGCCCCTCCTCAGAAGGGAAAATCTTTCAGCTCGACTGTGGTTGTGCCTCCCAGGCCATCTGTAGTCCCTGATTTGTCTTGTTCTCAATGGCTGCCTCGTGACAAGATCCCAGCAATGGCAGCTAAAGTCCGTGTGGAGCCAACACACCGGCTCCCCGGACATCTTAGTTTCCATAGTACTGGGTAAAAGGACAGATCTGCAATGGTGGGGGGATAGAGGAGAACTTCCTCTGAGGACTAGAACTTTTTGTCCCTCCTCCGGACTTGATGCTTTACACAGACGCATCAAAAGAAGGATGGGGGCCCTACTTGCTGCATCACACCGTCTCAGGCCTTTGGTCCGAATCCAAAAGGTACCAACACATAACCTCTTAGAGATGAGAGCAGCCTTTCTAGCTCTCCCTCAGATCTATCAGTTGCTGACGGGTCACTGTGTAGTGTTGATGAGTGACAACACTACAGTGATGGCTTACATGAACTAATAAGGCGGTACCTTTTCGTAGACCCTATGCCATCCTGCAGCAGAGATACTACGATGAACATTCGGTGACCCTATCAGCTCGCTTCATTCCAGGCAAGAGAAATGTGTTCGCAGACAACGTGACCAGAGTGACTCAAATGTGGGTTCTGAGTGGTCTGAATCCTCTGATAGCCTACAAAATCCTGACTTTATGGGGTTCCCCAACTGTGAACCTGTTCGCAACGTCCCTGAACTTCAGGCTCCTGTTGTACTGCTCGCCGTTGTACTGGCAAGATGTATTCCATCAACGGTGGGACAACATCGACGTGTATGCCTTTCCCCCATTTTGCCTGATGAGAAAAAGGCTCAACAAGACCAGAGGATCCAACAACCTAATGATGACCCTCATAGCTCCGCTATGGCATCATACAGTGGTTTCCAGACTTTCTGCAACAAATAGTAGATCTCCCGAGAGAATTACCCCCACGGCCAGATCTACTTAAGCAACCACACGTAAACGTTTTCCACAAGGCCATCCAGTCTCTACTGCCTCATGCGCGGAGACTAGCCAGCGTCTCCTCTCTCAGAGACACTGTTCGCAACAAGTTGCGAAAAGAATGTCTGGATACTTGCAGAAATCATCTGCAGCAGTATACCAGACAAAATGGACAGTCTTCTGTGGCTGGTGTCGTGGAAGGGGTATCTCTCCCCTTGATGCTACTATTCCAATAATACTTCTTTCAGTCCCAGCAGTGAAAGGCTATCGGTCTGCCTTAAGCCTAGCCTTTAGATTGAATGGAGCTTTCCTTACTCATACGGAGTTATGATATAGTGGTTTGCGGACTGTGGCCAGATGTAGCATGCAGGCTGCCTAGTGTCCGAATGCCGACCACACTCCAACGTTCACTACACACACACACACACACACACTCAAAAAAAAAAAAAAAAAAAAAGAAAGAAAGAAAGATGGATTACCTAAAAATCTGAGCAACAGGTAGACAGTCAAGGATGAACTGGGCACCACCCTTGATTTTATACTGGGCAAGGGGACCCAGCTAGAACTTGTAGTTGATTAATTTCATTCTAGAGGTAAGCCGTCATGGAGTCATGTAAATAGCAGCAGCATGCTTTCAAGGTAAAATATTTTTTTGGCTCAAGTACACTTTATGAACATTAGGAAAGAAAAATGATATTAAAGGCATATAAAAAAGATATCTAAATTAGTGGCTGAGCAGGGGAATGAAATGCTTCCTATTATAATAAAAATGACAAAAATGGTTTAATTTTAAACAAAAGAAAGAGGAAAGTAAATACCCTGGTGAGACATAGATGTCTCCATACATAGACTCTTGAGGAATCAATCCTCTAAATATTTAATCTACATATGCAAGTATAAATATATACCGGTACATATTTAGTCTAAATTCAAATGAATTTGAATGGTTGTTTCCATTACTATCAAAGGGATTGTAAGACAGGGTTACACATCCAACCTGTCCATACAATCTCACCTTTACATCAGAAAGACAAAAAATTTGTTATATATATAAAAAAAAAAACCTACAATCCTCAGTGTTACACCCAGAGGGGATGGCTAAATATCCTATCAAATACAGTATAGTAACTCCCTAAAGCCCTGGTACAAACATCTACATATTATAGTACATTAATGAATACCACAGTGTTTACGTTGCTGTTGCCTGGGTGGTCCAACGATCTCACCAAGCAACACTACTGCTACAATAAACGTCCAGAGACAAAATTTTTTCAGCAGCCAACCCAGGCAGCTACAATCATTGTCAAAGTCCCCAGCTGGCAGCACAAGAAACCGTCAAGCTTATTGGAGAACTCCATCACATTATGGTTAACTGTCTACACAGTGAGTCAGCAGAGTATGGACATAAATCTCCGACTACCTACTGATAAATGTTTCTCAACCATAGGTTTTTTTTTTGTCTCTGTACTAATATCATAAGAATCCCCCGCAGTAAATTATGATTGCCCTCGCCTAGCACTCTGTTCAATATTTAAAACAAAACACCACCAGAAATGGTATAATCGTATGTGGTAATAAAATAGTCAACACTATCAGCGAGGTCAAACTTAGCAACTTCAAATTCCTCTACAGTGCCCTGTTGTTGGCAGGATAAAATGTATGACTTTTAAAATTTTAGGTGTGATTCTCGACAGCAAATTTACTTTTGAGAAACACTTTAGGTCTGAGTCGTCCATTGCACAAAAAATTGGCTTATTGAGAAAGTCTTACAAGATTTTTGGTGATCAATCTATTCTGAAGAAGTGTTTAAATTCTTTCATTTTACCTTGTTTTGAGTATTGTTCTCCTGTCTGGTGTTCAGCTGCTGATTCTCATCTTAATTTGTTGGACAGAAACTTACGTCTATTGAATTTCTTCTTCCTGATCTAGATATTAATCTTTGGCACCGTCGTTCAATTAGTTCATTGTGCATGTTGCATAAGATTTTTCATAACTCTGACCATCCTTTACATTCAGGTCTCCCTGGACAATTCTATCCTGTTTGTAATACTAGGCAGGCAGTTAATTCTGATAGCCAGGTCTTCTCCATCATGAGGCTCAATACTACACAGTATTCTAGAAGTTTTATTCCAGCTGTTACCAAGTTGTGGATTGGTCTTCCTAATCGGGTAGTTGAATCAGTAGAACTTCAAAAATTCAAAGATGCAGCAAATGTTTTTACGTTGAACAGGCTGACATAAGTCTTTTTATAGTTTATAGTATATATGACATATCTGTTTTGACGTTACTGTTTTTTAGAATGATTTACAGTGAGCCCTCGTTTATCGCGGTAGATAGGTTCCAGACCCGACCGCGATAGGTGAAAATCCGCGAAGTATTGACACCATATTTACCTATTTATTTAACATGTATATTCAGACTTTTAAAACCTTCCCTTGTACGTAGTACTGTTAACAAACTACCCTTTAATGTACAGAACACTTAATGCATGTACTACAGTACCCTAAACTAAAACAGGCACAAATATTAAAGGTGATTTTATATCATGCGTTTCCTAAACACGCCAAAAAGCACGATAAAAAATGGCAACCAATGTTTTGTTTACGTTTATCTCTGATCATAATGAAGAAACAAACGCATTTACACATCTGTGTATAGGTTAGTTTTTAAATATTTAACTTAGCCGGTGAATATATAATAGCTGCAACTCTGTTGCTCGACAGACAC
The DNA here is from genome assembly GCF_036898095.1 of Palaemon carinicauda. Lineage (NCBI taxonomy): Eukaryota > Metazoa > Arthropoda > Malacostraca > Decapoda > Palaemonidae > Palaemon > Palaemon carinicauda. The sequence goes on from NC_090743.1 coordinate 40,684,510, forward strand.
ATACATAAAAAAACTCGCGAGCGATCGCTATCCAGGTTGCGGGTGTGCCCACCAGCGCCAACTGTCGGCCAGATACCACTCTCGGATGTAAACAAAACCTTCGATTTCTTCTCTGTCGACGTGTCGACAAGACGTACTTTTACTCGCTGTTGAACCTGGAGTTTTTTCCCATCATATTTGGTGAAGTACTTTAATTTGGTTTGAGCTTTCGCAGTACAGGTGTTTTTCTTCAAATAAATCCTTGAACTCGTTTTTGGATAGATTTAATTTTTGATGACAAAGAGAGTATGGACTTTCTTAGACTTTTAAATGGCCGACCCTTCCCTTAGACGGAAGTGTGTTTAGGCTTTTAGCAATTATCTTATCTCGTTATAAATTAATTATAGATTTTCCTCTATATATTTTATATCTCACCGCCTTTATTAGGCCTCTTCGATTAACTTTCCATTTATAATAAACATAAAAATAAATTTTAATGATTTGTTTATATGCGACCTTTCCTGAGATTAGGCGGTCCTAACTTGGAAACCGAAGTTAAACAACGTTGAGCCCTTTCAATCGTAAATAGCTTTTAAAGAGCTAATGATTTAAAACTTTTTAAATGAATATTTTTTAATAGATATTTTATGAAAGATTTTCTTTGAATAGTCTTCGTACTGTTTCAAAGATGAACTAACGTTTAGTTTATTTATGCTACGCAGTTTGCGCTCTATCGTTACGATAGAGAGAGAGAGTATCACGGTTTCACTTTGCAGAAAGAGTAAATCGATACTGACGTTTTGTTCATTCTTCTTTCAAAGCTTAAATGTTTTAAATTCTATTTTAAAGGAACTTTTTAATTGAAAAACCTTTCAGTTTTTTCCTTTGGTCAAATAACATGTTTTTTTGACGAAACGTAAGTGGGCTCTTCTCTTAGGTGCGAAATCAAGAGAGAGAGAGAGAGAGAGAGATAGAGACGGAGGGAGAGAGAGGAGAGAAAACGTTCCGTTCAAGCGGGTAACGTTGTTCTCGAGTTACTCTCGTCCCTAGTCTCTGTACGGGGAGAAAGGATAAAACGTTTTTAGTTTTTTTTATTCTCGTCCCCAGGCAATGTACAGTGAGAGATTGAAAACGTAGTTTTGAATGAACTAGTGTTTAGTCTCTTCCCCAGCCACTGAATTTTTTATCTTAAAATATGTTTACTGTTTTTTGCTGGTATTAACGTGCTTGCATTATACGACTGATTTCGCAATTACTACCTTTTGATGAGGGTAGAATTGTGTGCTTCAGGTAGAAATCAGTAAAAGTTTCGATTTCAGTGAAATAAGTGCAAAACAGAAAATCGTAGTGATAAAGTGATATTGCGCAAAGTGTTATCAGTGTTGCGACCGAGGGTTCGTCTGTTCGTGCCTGTCATTCGCCTAGTCCGGGACCTCTTGCAAGCTCCCAAGCCCAGGGGAGAAGTAATGTCGTACGACTTATGGGTTCGAGAGGCCTTGATCAGCGAACAGACGTTCCCTCTATGGTATCGGGTGTATCTTACCAAGATCACCCCTACCATAAGGCGAGAGAGACGATTTTCTCCTCGTCATCCGAAGCCTTTTCGCATAAGAAACCTGAAACAAGGTTTCGAGGCCCTTAAGCGAAAGTCAGTCCTTTCAGGACAGGTCCAGCGTCCTGGTTGTAGCCATTAGGACAGCTCTGACCCTATGGAGTCATCGGAAGACTGCTCGCCGCCTAACAAAAGCGTAACACAGACTCCGAGAGTCTTTTTGTTGGCAAGGTTTTGCGGTCACAGACGTTACCCTCGTCTCTTACCGCAACCATTTCCGTTGATCCTAAATGGGTTGTACGGCAAGACATGCAGAATAAGCTTGCCTCCCTTATGGAAGACTATTCTGCCGATAAGTCCGTTGAGCCTAGCCGTTTATCTCATCGAGATCCTGGCTTTCAGCCACCCTAACGTTCCTTTGTGCGTCCTGTTGATGTTGGCGTAGCTAAGTCACGTCAGTCAGGTTGTTTAGAACCACACTCGATGCGGTCTCGTGTGGATTTTCAGCCACATTTGGACGTTAGGCCACTTGCTGATGCTCCTGTTGACGTTCAGGACGTTCGCTAACAATCGGAGTTGACTTGTTTTGACGCTGAGCGTCAACCTCCGCATTCTAGAGTTGTTTTGACTGCTCAGTCTAGGCGGTCAAAGCAGTCTCGAGTGGACGCTGTGCGTCCTCACGCACCTGTTGTTGTTGACAGTTCACAGACTGTCAAGCAGTTACATGACGTTGCGTCCTGGTCTCTCGCACCTGTTGTTGTTGACAGTTCACAGACTGTCAAGCAGTTACATGACGTTGCGTCCTGGTCCGCTACTATGCACCAGTGCGTGTGGACTCTGCTTGTAAAGCATTGCCACCACGGTAGGTCTCTCCCTTGCTTGAGACTCAGCTATTATCGGACAAGGTTCCTTCAGATGAGGAAGTTGCTGTTCCCCCTCCTACTGATATTCCCTTGAGGACTCTGTCAGACGGAGAGGAGCCTAAAGCTGCTTAGCCCTCTATGGACTTTAAATAAATCTTGCTGATTTTTAAGGATCTTTGTCCGGATCTTTTTGTAACTGCTGCTCCTCGTTCGCCTAAACCTCAGAGCTTACACTAGGCCTAGCTACTTCGAAGCCGTTGTTTTATAAGCTAGTGCTCTCTCGCTCTCCTAGAGAGCTTTACGTTTGCTAGGCGACTGGTTTATCACCAGGAGGAGTTTGGGGGATACAGCCTTTGCTTTCCCTTCTTTTAAACTGGCTTATAGAGCGAGAGTCTGATATGACACGAGAGAAGTTCTCGGCTTGGGAGTTCCTGCCTCTGCCCAGATAGACTTCTCAAACCTCATAGACTCTCCCTGGCGCCTGGCCATGAGACGCTCCAAGATTTTACAGGTCAACTTCACAGCTGTTTTCGAGCCTTTGAAGTTTTGCTGTACAATTATGTCATGCATAAACAAGGCTTTCAGGGATGGCTCCAATGATCTGACAGCCACGTTCTCTGCAGGAACAAGTCCCTCAGGGATGGCTCCATGATTTGGCAGCCATGTTCACTGCAGGAGTACGTAAGAGGCAAGTGCGCTCAATGTGTTCATTGTCAAGACAAACTTCACGATGAAGTCTTCCAGGCTGTCTTGACAGCATTTATGGAAGGCGACTGGATGGTCTCTCTCGACCTTCAGGAGGCATACTTCCACATTCCTATACACCCGGATTCCCAACCGTTTCTGAGGTTTGTTTACAGGAATGTGGGGTACCAGTTTCGAGCTATCGGGGATCTGAGCCTCCCTGTACTTGGACGACTGGCTTCTCAGAGCATCGTCCAGCCTTCACTGTCTGCAGGATCTACATTGGATGTTGGGTCTGGCCAGGGAGTTGGGACTTGTGGTCAACCTAAAAGTCCCAACTGATCCCATCCCAGATTATTCTATTTTTGGGGATGGAGATTCGCAGTCAAGCCCTGCTCGAAGTCCAACTAATGCTGAAAAGAAAACGTTTATTCAGTCAGGAGTTGGAACAGTCTCGTAGGGACTCTCTCATCCCTGGAGCAGTTTGTCTCACTAGGGAGACTACCCCTTCTGCCTCTCCGGTTCCATCTAGCCTCTCACTGGAACTAGGACAAGACATTAGAGACGGTATCATTCCCAGTCTCCGAACCAATAAAGGCATGCCTGAAATGGTGGGACAGCAATATCAGTCTGAGAGAGGGACTATCCCTAGCAGTCAAGAACCCAAACCACGTGTTGTCCTCAGACGCGTCGGGTTTGGGTTGGGTGCGACCCTGGACGGTCGGGAATGCGCTGGTCTGTGGACCTCAAGTCAGAAGAGCATGCACATCAACGGCAAGGAGCTATTAGCAGTCCACTTGGCCTTGATGATATTAGGAAGCGTCTTCGAAACTAAGTGGTAGAGGTCAACTCAGACAACACCACAACTTTGGCGTACATCTCCAAGCAAGGAGGCACACACTCCTTCACGCTGCTCGAGATCGCAAGGGACCTTCTCTTATGGTCTAGAATTCGAGGCATCTCCCTGTTGACGAGATTCATCCAGGGGGACTTGAACGTCTTGGCAGACTGTCTCAGTCGGAGGGGTCAGGTGATACCCACGGAATGGACCCTCCACAAGGACGTGGGCAAGAGTCTTTGGGCTTCTTGGGGTCAACCAACCATAGACCTCTTTGCCTCCTCGTTGACCAAAAGGTTACCAATCTTTTGCTCTCCAGTCCTAGATACAGAAGCAATCTACATAGACGCGTTTCTACTGGATTGGTCTTTTATGGACTTATATGCATTCCCACCATTCAAGATAGTCAACAAGGTACTGCAGAAGTTTGCCTCTCACGGAGGGACAAGGTTGACGTTGGTTGCTACCCTCTGGCCCGCAAGAGAGTGGTTCACCGAGGTACTTCAATGGCTGGTAGACTTTCCAAGAAGTCTTCCTCTAAGGGTAGATCTGTTACGTCAGCCCCACATAAAGAATGTCCATCAAAGCCTCCCCGCTCTTCGTCTGACTTCCTTCACACTATCGAAAGACTCTCAAGAGCTAGAGGTTTTTCGAAGGAGGCAGTCAGTGCGATTGCAAGAGCTAGGAGAGCTTCTACCATTAGAGTATACCAGTCGAAGTGGGAAGTCTTTCGAGACTGGTGCAAGTCAGCATCTGTGTCCTCGTCCAGTACCTCTGTAGCCCAAATCGCAGATTTTCTTTTACATCTGAGAAAGGTTCGCTCCCTTTCAGCTCCCACGATTAAGGGCTACAGGAGCATGTTGGCTTCGGTCTTTCGACATAGAGGCTTAGATCTTTCCAACAATAAAGATCTCCAAGATCTCCTTAAGTCTTTCGAGACCTCTAAGGAACGTCGTTTGGCAACTCCTGGATGGAACTTAGACGTGGTCCTAAGGTTCCTCATGTCAGACAGGTTTGAGCCATTACATTCAGCCTCCCTGAAGGATCTCACCCTCAAGACACTTTTCCTAGTGTGCTTGGCTTCGGCTAAAAGGGTCAGTGAACTTCATGCCTTCAGTAAGAACATCGGCTTTTCTACAGAAAAAAGCCACTTGTTCACTTCAACTTGGTTTCCTGGCCAAAAATGAACTGCCTTCTAGTCCTTGGCCTAAATCTTTTGATATTCCTTGCTTATCAGAGATCGTAGGCAACGAACTGGAAAGAGTATTATGTCCTGTTAGAGCTCTTAAGTTCGATTTAGCTCGTACTAAGTCATTACGAGGGAAATCTGAGGCATTATGGTGCTCAGTTAAGAAACCTTCATTGCCTATGTCAAAGAATTCTTTGTCATATTTTATCAGATTTTTTTAATACGAGAAGCTCATTCTCACTTGAATGAGAAAGACCGATGTTTGCTTAAGGTTAAGACGCACGAAGTTAGAGATATAGCAACCTCCGTGGCCTTCAAGCAAAATAAATCTCTGCAAAGTATTATGGACGCGACTTCTTGGAGAAACAAGTCAGTGTTCGCGTCATTTTACTTAAAAGATGTCCAGACTCTTTACGAGGACTGCTACACACTGGGTCCATTCGTTGCAGCGAGTGCAGTAGTGGGTGAGGGTTCTACCACTACACTTCCCTAATTCCAATATCCTTTTAATCTGTCTCTTGAAATGTTTTTAATATTGTTTTATGGGTTGTTCGGAAGGCTAAGAAGCCTTTCGCATCCTGATTGATTTGGCGGGTGGTCAAAGTCATTTCTTGAGAGCGCCCAGATTAGGGGTTTGATGAGGTCCTGTTGTATGGGTTGCAGCCCTTGATACTTCAGCTCCTGGGAGTCTGTCAGCATCCTAAGAGGATCGCTGGGCTCCGTGAGGAAGAGAGACTTACAAGGCAGAGTAATCGTCTAAGTCAACTTCCTCACCAGGTACCTATTTATTTTGGTTTTGTTATATTGATAACTGCCAAAATGAAAAAACTCTTAGCTTATACGCTGTAAACATAATTAACTCTGGTCTTTACCCACCTCCTTGGGTGTGAATCAGCTATTATATATTCACCGTCTAAGTTAAATATTTAAAAATGATATTTTAATTGTAAAATAAATTTTTGAATATACTTACCCGGTGAATATATAAATTAAATGACCCTCCCTTCCTCCCCAATAGAGACGCAGTGGGATGAGAAGAAATTGAAGGTTTTGTTTACATCCGAGAGTGGTATCTGGCCGACAGTTGGCGCTGGTGGGCACACCCGCAACCTGGATAGCGATCGCTCGCGAGTTTTTTATGTATGTGTCTGTCGAGTAACAGAGTTGCAGCTATTATATATTCACCGGGTAAGTATATTCAAAAATTTATTTTATAATATAATATCATTTTTGCATCGATTATATTGATTATACAGTATGTTGATTTTGTTATTACCAATGTTTTACTTAATTTTTCTTAGGACTTCCAAATGAAATGTTTTTCTTTATGATGCCGCCTGAAACGACGGCGTCATAAAGTACGCTCCATCTTCGATCGTAATAAACAAAGGAAGGCATTTAACGCGCATGATGAAAGTGATAAATAATGATATTACAGTAAAAGCTTTTAGAAAATATCTTTTTTCAATATTAAACTTAGCCGGTGATCATATAGCTGTCAGCTCTGCTGCCCGACAGAAAAACCTAAGGACAAAATACGCCAGCGATCGCTATACAGGTGGGGGTGTACATCAACAGCGCCATCTGTCGAGCAGGTACTCAAGTACTCCATGTCAACACAGAACCAATTTTCTCTCTGTCGTGCCACTGACAAGACCTACTAAAATACGCTGTTACTAACTGGATTTGTTTTCACAACTATTTGGTGAAGTACACTATTCTAGTTTTGAGCTTTCGCTATGCAGGGGTTTTATCTTCATCTCAAAACTTGAACTCGTTTTGGATAGATTTAATTATGGTGACTAAGAGAGTATGGACTCTCTTTCACTTTTAAATGGCCGACCCTTCCCTTAGACGGAAGTGTGTTTAGGTTTTTAGTAATTTTGCTTAACACGTTATAGATCTATATATTTTATATCTCTCCGCCTTTATTAGGCCTCTTCGATTAACTTTCCATTTATTATAAACATATAAAAAGAAATTTTTATGTTTTGTTTATTTGCGACCTTTCCTGATAGTAGGCGGTCCTAACTTGGAACTGAAGTTAATCAACGTTGAGCCCGTTATATCGTATTTAGCCTTTAAAGAATTTAAAACTTTTTAAATTTAATGTTTTATGAAAGAATTTCTTTGATAGTCTTCGTACTGTTTTCAAAGATGAACTAACATTCAGTTTTTTTAGACTACGCAGTTGTTGACGTTCAGGACGTTCAACGTGCGCTCTATCGTTACGATAGAGAGAGAGTGTATCACGGTTTCACTTTGCAGTAAGAGTAAATCGATTCTGACGTTTCGTTCATTCTTTCTTAACTTAAATGGTTTAAATTCTAAATTAAAGGAACTTTTTATTTGGAAAACCTTTCAGTTTTTTCCTTTAGCCATATAACATGTTTTTTTGACGATATATAATTGGGCTCTTCTCTCAGGTGCGAAATCAAGAGAGAAAGAGAGAGAGAGATAGAGACGGAGGGAGAGAGAGGAGAAAAAACGTTCCGTTCAAACGGGTAACGTTGTTCTCGTGTCACTCTCCTCCCTAGTCGCTGTACGGGGAAGAAGGTAAAACGTTTCTAGGGTTTTATTCTTGTCTCCAGGCTATGTGCGGTGAGAGATTGTAAACGTAGTTTAATTGAACTAGTGTTTAGTCTCTTTCCCAGCCACTGAATTCTTTATCTTTATATGTTTTCTGTTTTTGCTAGTATTAATGAGCTGCATTATACGACTGTTTTCGCAATTACTACCTTTTAATGAAGGGTAGAATTGCGTGTTTCAGGTAGAAATCAGTAAAAGTTTCGATTTCAGTGAAATAAGTGCAAAACAGAAAATCGAAGTGATAAAGTGATATGCGCAAAGTGTTACAGTGTTGCGTCCGAGGGTTCGTCTGTTCGTGCCTGTCGTTCACCTAGTCCGGGACCTCTTGCAAGCTCACAAGCCCAGGGGAGAAGTAATGTCGAACGACTTATGGGTTCGTCAGGCCTTGATCAACGAACAGACGTTTTCCCTCCGTGGTTTCGGGCGTATCTACCCAAGATCGCCCCACCCACACAAAGACGAGAGAGCCCATTTACTTCTCGTCTGCGGAAGAGGTTTCTCGTAAGAAACCTTGGACCAAGGTCTCGCAGCTTATTAAGTGCAAGTCGGTCCCTTCCGCGCAAGTCCAACGGCCCAGGTGTAGCCACTGGGTCAGTTCGGACTCGCTGCAGTCTTCCGACGACTGCTCACCTCCTAAGAGAGGCAAAGCGGTACCGCAACAGGCAGTAACACCGTCTGTTGCCGCACCTGCTACTGTAGACCCTAAGTGGTCTTTGCTACAGTCTATGCAGACACAGTTAGCATCTTTTATGCAGGAGTATCGTGCGGAGTAGGTTGACGCTGCACCCGTTAGCCTACAACCAACCACGGTTGTGCGTACAGTAGACACTGACGCTACCTGCTCCCGCACTCCGCTTGTGAGAGTTCCACCTCCCATGCGCAGTGTACCCTGCCAGCCGCACGTTGACGTTCACAGACGCACGCTACCCTCCGTTGACGTTCGCGAGTTGCCACAACAACAGGAGGGTGGAGTTAAGTTGCTTTGTTTTGACACTGTGCGTCAACCTCCGCAACCCACTGTGGTTACCGCTACTCGCCCGCAGCAGACTAGTCAGTCAGGAGTAGAGGCTTTGCTTCCCCACACAGCTATGGTTGTTGCCAGCTCACAGACTGTCAAGCAGTTACATGACGTTGCCTTCTGGTCTGCTACTAATGCACCAGTGCTGTATGTCCTCACGCACCTGTTGTGGTTGAGAGTTCAGTTTTTGGCAGTTCACAGACTGTCAGGCAGTTACATAACGTTGCCTTCTGGTCTGCTGCTAATGCACCAGTGAGACCCTCACTGAGATACCTAGCTTTTCTCGGACAAGGTTCCTGTAGATGAGAAAGTGCTGTTCTCCTTCCTACTGATATTCCTTTGAGGACTCTGTCATTTGGAGAGGAGCCTTAAGCTGCTTAGCCTCCTATGGACTTTAATTAAATCATGAAGATTTTTTAAGGATCTTCGTCCGGATCTTGTAACTGCTGCTCCTCGTTCGCCTCACGTCAGAACTTACACTAGGCCTAGCTACTTCGAAGCCGTTGTTGTTAAGCTAGTGCTCTCTCGCTCTCCTAGAGAGCGTTACGTTGGCTAGGCGACTGGTTTTGCACCAGGAGGAGTTTTAGGGATACAGCCTTTGATTTCCCTTCTTTTAAACTGGCTTATAGAGCGAGAGTCTGATAGGACACGAGAGAAGTTCTTGGCTTGGGAGTTCATGCCTCTGCCCAGGTAGACTTCTCAATTCTGGTAGACTCGCCCTGGCGCCTAGCCAGGAGACGCTCCAGTTGTTTACAGGTCAACTTCTCAACTTTTGTCGAGCCTTTGAAGTTTTGCTGTACTATTATGCACACATAACAAGGCTTCCAGGGATGGTAAACGGTTCCGCCTCAGTCGCTAACCCCGTCTGTTGCCACACCTGCTCCCGTAGACCCTAAATGGGCTTTGCTGCAAGACATGCAGTCCAAGCTTGTGTCCTTGATAGAGGACTTAAATACGGAGAAGAACCTTCTGGCCAACAACCTTCCTACCGGTTGGTTGTGCGCCCTGTTGACACTGAGGTATCCTACTCGCGTCTGCCATTTGAGGTGGTTCCTCCACCGATGCGACCCAGTGTGGGTTGCCAGTCGCACGTTGACGTTAAGCGACGCTCGGAGGTGGTTGTTGACGTTCAGTGTGTCACTAGGAAGACATTCAACAACCAGCAGAGGTGACTTGTTGTGACGCAGTGCGTCAACCTCAGCAACCCGGTAGGGTGTTGACTGCACAACTCAGACAGTCTAGACAGTTTCGGGTTGACGCTGTACTTCCTCGCGCAACCATGGTTGTTGACAGTTCACAGACTGTGCAGTAGTGCCATGATATTGCGTCCGGCTCCGTCACTCATCCACCAGTGCGACCGGATTCAGCGAGTCAGACGTTGCCCACTCCGTTGCCGTTTCCTCATCAGTTTCAGATGAGGAACCCTCTGATGAGGACGTTGCTGAACAAGACGATCAACCCCCAGCCCTGCTATCCATCCAGAAGATGCTGAAGAAGGAACGCTGCCCAGTCAGGCTGTGGATGAGTCTGGTAGGGACACTGTCATCCGTGGATCAATTTGTGTCACCAGGAAGACTACACCTCCGTCCTCTTCTATACCATCTAGCTTTTCACTGGAAAAAGGACAAGACGCTAGAAGCGGTCTCGATCCCGGTTTCCGGAAAGATAAAGTCTGGTCTGATTTGGTGAAAGGACTAAATCAACCTTAGAGAGGGTCTTCCCCTGACTGTTCAGACTCCCAACCACGTTCTCTTCTCGGACGCATCGGACGTAGGCTGGGGTGCGACATTAGACGGTAGGGAATGCTCGGGATTATGGAACTCGAGTCAAAGGACAATGCATTTCAACTGCAAGAAGCTACTGGCAGTACGTCTGACCTGGAAAAGCTTCAGGTCTCTCCTTCAAGGCAAAGTAGTGGAGGTGAACTCGGACAACACCACGGCTTTGGCGTACATCTCCAAGCAAGGAGGGACCTACTCTCTGACATGGTACGAGATCGCAAGGGACCTCCTCACCTGGTCAAAAGGTCTAGACATTTCACTAGTAACGAGGTTCATCCAAGGCAACTTGAATGTCATGGCAGATTGTCTCAGTCGGAAGGGACAAATAATTCCAACAGAATGGACCCTCCACAAGGATGTATGCAAGAGACTTTGGGCCACCTGGGGCCAGCCAACCATAGATCTCTTCGCAACCTCGATGACCAAGAGGCTCCCAATATTTTGCTCACCAATCCCGGACCCAGCAGCAGTTCATATAGATGCCTTTCTCCTAGATTGGTCACATCTAGATCTATATGCATTCCCTCCGTTCAAGATTGTCAACAAGGTACTGCAGAAGTTCGCCTCTCACGAAGGGACAAGGTTGACGCTAGTTGCTTCCCTCTGGCCCGCGAGAGAATGGCTCACCGAGGTACTTCGATGGCTAGTAGACGTTCCCAGAACACTTCCCCTAAGGGTGGACCTTCTACGTCAGCCACGCGTAAAGAAGGTACACCAAGGCCTCCACGCTCTTCGTCTGACTGCCTTCAGACTATCGAAAGACTCTCGAGAGCTAGAGGCTTTTCGAATGAGGCAACCAGAGCGATTGCTAGAGCAAGGAGAACATCCACCCTTAGAGTCTACCAATCGAAGTGGGAAATCTTCCGAAACTGGTGCAAGTCAGTATCCGTATCCTCGACCAGTACCTCTGTAACTCAAATAGCTGACTTTCTCTTATATCTGAGGAAAGAACGATCTCTTTCAGCTCCCACTATCAAGGGTTACAGAAGCATGTTGACATCAGTCTTCCGTCACAGAGGCTTAGATCTTTCCAACAATAAAGATCTACAGGACCTCCTTAAGTCTTTTGAGACCACGAAGGAGCGTCGTTTGGTTACACCTGGTTGGAATTTAGACGTGGTACTAAGATTCCTTATGTCAGACAGGTTCGAACCGCTACAATCAGCCTCCCTGAAAGATCTCACCTTTAAGACTCTTTTCCTGATATGCTTAGCCACAGCTAAAAGAGTCAGTGAGATTCATGCCTTCTGCAAGAACATCGGATTCTCATCCGAAACGGCTACATGTTCTACAACTTGGTTTTCTAGCCAAACACGAGCTGCCTTCTCGGCCTTGACCAATATCGTTCGATATTCCAAACTTATCGTATGGTTGGAAATGAACTAGAAAGAGCCTTATGTCCTGTAAGAGCTCTTAAGTTCTATTTAAAAACCTTTACGAGGCCCGTCTGAAGCTTTATGGTGTTCAGTTAAGAATCCATCTTTGCCTATGTCAAAGAATGCTTTATCCTATTTTATCAGGACTGTTAATACAAGAAGCTCATTCCCATCTGAATGAGGAAGACCAAGCTTTGCTGAAGGTAAGGACACACGAAGTTAGACCTGTCGCAACTTCCGTGACCTTTAAACAAAATAGATCTCTGCAAAGTATATTCGACGCAACCTATTGGAAAAGCAAATCAGTGTTCGCGTCTTTTTATCTTAAGAATGTCCAGTCTCTTTACGAGAACTGCTACACTCTGGGACCATTCGTAGCAACGAGTGCAGTAGTGGGTGAGGGCTCAACCACTACAATTCCCTAATTCCATAACCTTTTTTAATCTTTCTCTTGAAATGTTTTATTATTGTTTTTGGGTTGTCCGGAAGGCTAAGAAGCCTTTCGCATCCTACTTGATTTGGCGGGTGGTCAAAGTCATTTCTTGAGAAGCGCCTAGATTAGAGGTTTTGATGAGGTCCTTTAGTATGGGTTGCAACCCTTCATACTTCAGCTCCTAGGAGTCGCTCAGCATCCTATGAGGATCGCGAGGCTCAGTAAGGAAGACGTACTTAAAAAGGCAGAGTAGTTGTTCAAGTCGACTTCCTTACCAGGTACTTATTAATTTTATGTTTGTTATTTTGAATAACTGCTAAAATGAAATACAAAATACTTAGCTCTTAATGTTAACATATTATGCTGGTCTCTACCCACCCCCCTGGGTGTGAATCAGCTATATGATCACCGGCTAAGTTTAATATTGAAAAATGTTATTTTCATTAGTAAAATAAATTTTTGAATATACTTACCCGGTGATCATAAATTAAAGGACCCTCCCTTCCTCCCCAATAGAGACCCAGTGGGCAGAGGAGAAAATTGGTTCTGTGTTGACATGGAGTACTTGAGTACCTGCTCGACAGATGGCGCTGTTGATGTACACCCCCACCTGTATAGCGATCGCTGGCGTATTTTGTCCTTAGGTTTTTCTGTCGGGCAGCAGAGCTGACAGCTATATGATTGCCGGGTAAGTATATTCAAAAATTTATTTTACTAATGAAAATAACATATTACAAATATTATTTACCGTATCTATATAAAATCATACAGTACATACGTAAGGAAAACAATTTACGAGAGAGAGAGAGAGAGAGAGAGAGAGAGAGAGAGAGAGAGAGAGAGAGAGAGAGAGAGAGGAGAGAGAGAGAGAGAGAGAGAGAGAGAGAGAGAGAGAGAGAGAGAGGAGAGAGAGAGAGAGAGAGAGAGGAGAGAGAGAGAGAGAGAGAGAGAGAGAGAGAGAGAGAGAGAGAGAGAGAGAGAGAGAGAGAGAGAGAGAGAGAGAGAGAGAGAGAGAGAGAGAGAGAGAGAGAGAGAGAGAGAGAGAGAGAGAGAGAGAGAGAGAGAGAGGAGAGAGAGAGAGAGAGAGAGAGTGTGTGTGTGTGTGTGTGTGTGTGTGTGTGTGTTGTTTTACGTACGTAAAATGTAAATTTTAAACAAAAAAATATGATAGGTTATAACATGTATATTCAGACTTTTAAAACCTTCCCTTTAACTTAATGCATACTAAACTAAAACAGGCACAAATATTAAAATGTTAGAATATTAAAGTAAAACATGTATAAAAAAAATAAAGATTGTTACTGTACTCACCACGAAAGAAGTTGAAGAAAAACTTGAATGATGATGGCGATGAATTTGCTGCACAGTAGAAATGATGATGATGAAGCTGATGATGTCTTCTACTGTGCAACCAATGATAGTATATTACGTCTCTTCAGACGGAGGTGTCTTTTCCTGGGACACCTCTTCAACTTC
>NC_090743.1:40698787-40703787 GCF_036898095.1 Palaemon carinicauda
ACCTTACCATTCTTGTGAGCTAAGGATGGGGTGGTTTGGGGGAGCCTATAGGTCTATCTGCTGAGTAATCAGCAGCCATTGCCTGGCCCTCGCTGGTCCTAGCTTGGATAGAGAGGGGTTTTGGGCGCTGATCATATATATAATAATGGTCAGTCCTCTAAGGCATTGTCCTCCTTGATAGGGTAATGTCACTGTCTCTTGCCTCTGCCATTCATGAGCGGCATTTAAAACCTATAAAAAGGAGCTTTGGCGCACCTTTTAATGAAATTTGATAAAATTGATGAAAGGGTTAAATCTTTCAGTGTGAGATTGGAGTTGAAGTCGTGATTTTGCTTTGATTATTCTCTCCTCTCTCTCTCTCTCTCTCTCTCTCTCTCTCTCTCTCTGGGAGCAATAAATTTATTAAAACAAATCTCTCTCTCTCTCTCTCTCTCTCTCTCTCTGGGAGAAATAAATTAATTAAAACAAATCTCTCTCTCTCTCTCTCTCTCTCTCTCTCTCTGGGAGCAATAAATTGATTAAAACAAATCTCTCTCTCTCTCTCTCTCTCTCTCTCTAGGAGAAATAAATTAATTAAAACAAATATCTCTCTCTCTCTCTCTCTCTCTCTCTCTCTCTCTCTCTCTCTCTGGGAGCAATAAATTGATTAAAACAAATCTCTCTCTCTCTCTCTCTCTCTCTCTCTCTCTCTGGGAGAAATAAATTAATTAAAACAAATCTCTCTCTCTCTCTCTCTCTCTCTCTCTCTCTGGGAGCAATAAATTGATTAAAACAAATCTCTCTCTCTCTCTCTCTCTCTCTCTGGGAGAAATAAATTAATTAAAACAAATCTCTCTCTCTCTCTCTCTCTCTCTCTCTGGGAGCAATAAATTGATTAAAACAAATCTCTCTCTCTCTCTCTCTCTCTCTCTCTCTCTGGGAGCAATAAATTTATTAAAACAAATCTCTCTCTCTCTCTCTCTCTCTCTCTCTCTCTCTCTCTCTGGGAGCAATAAATTTATTAAAACAAATCTCTCTCTCTCTCTCTCTCTCTCTCTCTCTCTCTCTCTGGGAGAAATAAATTAATTAAAACAAATCTCTCTCTCTCTCTCTCTCTCTCTCTCTGGGAGCAATAAATTGATTAAAACAAATCTCTCTCTCTCTCTCTCTCTCTCTCTCTCTCTGGGAGAAATAAATTAATTAAAACAAATCTCTCTCTCTCTCTCTCTCTCTCTCTCTCTGGGAGCAATAAATTGATTAAAACAAATCTCTCTCTCTCTCTCTCTCTCTCTCTCTCTCTCTCTGGGAGAAATAAATTAATTAAAACAAATCTCTCTCTCTCTCTCTCTCTCTCTCTGGGAGCAATAAATTGATTAAAACAAATCTCTCTCTCTCTCTCTCTCTCTCTCTCTCTCTCTCTGGGAGCAATAAATTGATTAAAACAAATCTCTCTCTCTCTCTCTCTCTCTCTCTCTCTCTCTCTCTGGAGAAATAAATTAATTAAAACAAATCTCTCTCTCTCTCTCTCTCTCTCTCTCTCTGGGAGCAATAAATTGATTAAAACAAATCTCTCTCTCTCTATCTCTCTCTCTCTCTCTCTGGGAGCAATAAATTTATTAAAACAAATCTCTCTCTCTCTCTCTCTCTCTCTCTCTCTCTCTGGGAGAAATAAATTAATTAAAACAAATCTCTCTCTCTCTCTCTCTCTCTCTGGGAGCAATAAATTGATTAAAACAAATATCTCTCTCTCTCTCTCTCTCTCTCTCTCTCTCTCTCTCTCTCTCTGGGAGAAATAAATTAATTAAAACAAATCTCTCTCTCTCTCTCTCTCTCTCTCTCTGGGAGCAATAAATTGATTAAAACAAATCTCTCTCTCTCTCTCTCTCTCTCTCTCTCTCTCTCTCTCCGGTCAGTTTCTTTATTTAAACATTTATTTGTGCTTATAGAACAACCCAACAAAATTTACTGTATTTAGGTGATTACTCAAACTTTTTATTTCCTGAGATCCGCATTTTTGTTAATCAAAATGAAATTATATGAACTCAGTCTTCGTAATCTATTAAAAAAAAAATCTTGAACTATCAATAATTTAAAAAACTCAATTTCTTTATCTTGATTGAAAGATGGGAAGATACAGGGAAGTCCTTCTATAAATGCAATGGGCCGAAAGTTCTTGTAAAGTCTTTAAGGGTTTTTTTTACGTATTAAATATACGCACAGACTTAACGCACAGACTTACCAGAAGACAGACAGATTATCAGACAGTAAGGATTAACAGTTACCATAGTACATAATCGAAGAGGTATTATTTTTATTATTATTATTATTATTATTATTATTATTATTATTATTATTATTATTATTATTATTATTATTGTCACAACCCCAGTTGGAAAAGCAGGTTGCTATAAGCCCAAGGCCCCAGCACGGAAAATAGCTCTGTGAGGAAAGGAAATAAGGAAATTAACTACAATAGAAGTTTAGGAACAATAACATTAAAATAAATCTTTCAGATATAAACTATAAAAACTTAAAAATAACAAGAGGAAGAGAAATAAGATAGAATAGTGTGTCTGAGTGTACCCTCAAGCAAGAGAACGCCACTAACATTGGACAATGATCTACTAATTTATAAAATCATAACCTATCGAAAGATAATTACATCTATATACTATAGATCAATCTTTAAAAAACTATTTATCCATTAATATTCTCCTCTTTACATCTATATACCCTGATTTAATAATTAAAAAAGTAATTCATATATTGATTATCTCCTTTCTGTTAAAAGTAATTCATTTATTGATTATCTCTCTTTCAAAAGTAATTCATATATTGATTATCTCCTTCTCTCTGTTAAAAGTAATTCATATATTGATTATCTCTTTCAGAAGTAATTCATATATTGATTATCTCTCTTTCAAAAGTAATTCATATATTGATTATCTCCTTTTCTCTGTTAAAAGTAATTCATATATTGATTATCTCCTTCTCCCTGTTAACAGTAATTCATATATTGATTATCTCTTTCAGAAGTAATTCATATATTGATTATCTCGTCTCTGTTAAAAGTAATTCATATATTGATTATCTCGTCTCTGTTAAAAGTAATTCATATATTGATTCTCTCTTTCTCTTTGTTAATAATTACGGAAATAACTAAAGAAAAAAAACGGTTAACCATTGGGAATTATCGGATCATTGAATGAAAATCAAGGAGCGTCTTTGTACTCCGAGTATGATTCTTTATCACTGCTAATATTCAACTATTCAACTTCATAATCCACCGAGAGCTTATTCATAATTCCCTGACCTCTCGCATTCCGAAGAGTACACGCCATCTTTACACATATGGACTCAGGGAGCCAGAGAAATCACAACTTTAGGTTCATAATAGTTCTTACCTTCATGGCTAAAAAACGTTCCCGACTCTCTCTCTCTCTCTCTCTCTCTCTCTCTCTCTCTCTCTCGTTATCCTTATAGATATGGACTCAGGGAGCCAGAAATCACAGCTTTAGGTTCATAATAGTTCTTTACCTTTGCGGCTAAAAATCGTTCCCATCTCTCTCTCTCTCTCTCTCTCTCTCTCTCTCTCTCTCCCCTGCAAACATTTCATTAAAGCATAATTTCTCTTAAGGTTATAGGGGGACGATCCTCAACACCCAGCTATGTCGAATCCATTTGGGTGTGAAGTCATGAGGAACCTCAACTCGTAACTTCGGACCTTATAATGTTTCTACCACCTGCAATGGGAGGGGGGGGGGAGGAGGGGGGTTAGTAATGTTTCTATTCTGGGAGTAATGTTTCTCTCCGTGTTTTATTCATTCATACGTGGATTTTTATTTGGAGTTTTGGGATCTCTGTTTATTTGTTGTCATACTTTTCCATAGTGTACGGAAGTGATAAAAAAATGGCAAGTTGCTTATTTATCAATTTCTTTAATACAAAAAGGTGTGTACATTCATTTTATATCATTTTAAAAATCGCAACTATAACCCAACGTTCCTGGTATGTTTTTTTTTTTTCAATTAATTATATAATGTTACCTTTGATTTAGATCAAATTTATGCGTAATACTTGTATACGTATGTGATTTTTATCTGAAATTTCCCTTATAATCTATTTGTTTTTCGTTGTAGATTCCAACCTCCAGTAGAGAGAGAGAGAGAGAGAGAGAGAGAGAGAGAGAGAGAGAGAAGCCGTAACCGTGCAAATAATCATCTAATTGAAAATTATTTTAAATGTCTATATTGGATATACATTTTTAGGTTCTCTAAACTAATCATAGTAAGAACTCTAATTGTGCTCAAAATGTGCAGTAAAGGAAGGTGGTGGTGTGGCCTTTGAAGATGCAGAGGAGGTATTGAAAAATTCTTTTTATATATGGTCAGAGACGTATTTTTTTTTCTTTATTTTTAGTAATCAGATTTTCTATTCATGTTTCTAGTTTTTAAGATCCGGGAATTTTTGCATGAGGAATTTTTGAAATAGTTATCGCTATAGTTTTATGAGATTAGAAATGAAACTATAAGAGATATTACTCAAATACCATATGTGGATGAGATCATGGTGAAGGGTAGATAGAGATGGTTTGGGCATGCTCTTCGCACTCCCCAAGAGAGATTAGTTCACCAAACTTTCAACTGGGCTCTACAAGGCACTTGAAAAGTTGGAAGACCCAGGCCTACATGGTTGAGGACTATGAAGCGTGAAGTAGGAGATGACGAATAGAGAAGCATTGATTTAAAGGCTCAAGATAGAGACGAAGGGTGAAATCTGACTGAGGCCCTTTGTGACAACAGGCGTAGGACGAGATGATAATGATATTTTAGTGACTTTATATGTCTTTATACTGTCTCCACTTTGGGAGATTTTGCTATGTTAGCCTTTTAACATTGTTCATATGAAAATGCCAGTACTTATGGATATTTCAAATAACTATTCATATTCTGCATTAGTAATAGGACAATCAGAATAGATAGATTTTTCCTCATACAAAATTGAATGATAGCATTTAATGA